>NC_085140.1:216858175-217093754 GCF_024139115.2 Armigeres subalbatus | reverse complement strand
CTAGTTACGTATTGTTACTGATTTTACTATATCTCCATATTCGAGCATTTACGTTAAAAATATTTCAGAAGCGGCGATGTTTAGCTTCCTCATAAAGATACACTCTATTATTTAGCCAAATTCACTTCTAAAACCAATCGATTTTGTTAGAAAAACAAATCGTTTTTCAAAAAGTTGGCTAAATTAAAATTGATTTATAAGCAAAGGGTAATAGCTCACCCTACTTATAGAAATAACAATAGATCCACAATAAGGCTGATGAAAATGAGTATAGGATGAGAAAGAGTAACATTTATCGTGAAAAACTACACAATTATAAATTGGAACAAAAATCAGTGAGCCTCATCAGACCCAACTGGAGCTTTAGCTATTGGCTTCTTTTATACAAAATCAGCTTTTAGAATAACGGTAAATCTAGTTGCCAAAATGTCGCGGTATAAGGCTGATATTTAATCAAGAAAATAGCCTATTTTTTCAATAAAACCTTTCTTATTTTGACTGAAATTCAACTCAGAAAGATTCAGACATCTGAAAACGATCGTAATATTAGGGCGCTATTTTATTTTGTGGAGCAAACGTATGATATAAGTTGTATATTTATATTGGTAAAATTACTGAAAATCGATTTTATATGAGCTTCAATGCAGTATCGAAAACCAACGATTCAAACCTTAAAAATTAGAAAGGTCTCATAGTATCTATAGCAATTCTTTTTAAAAAACACAATATTCTAAAACATTGTCAAAAACTGGAACAAAAAACAAAAATTTAGAAAAAATTCCTTTTGCTCGGGTATCGTATTAAAACATAACAGTGGATTTTCACGCTCTTCATTTTGTCGAAGAAGCTTTTTTTTGAACACATCTCCAAGAAAAAATCATGGATCTAAATCTGTATTAAAAAATAATTACAATGAGGTTTTAATCATCTTTTTTTTCCTTGAAGTTGTTCCAATGTGGAACGCTTTCAAAATGATATGGAAACTATTGAAATGTAATTAAAATTTTTGCTTGAATGGACTTTATGTTGAGTTTTTTAAATGTCAAGCACATAACTACTCATAGTCTCGGAAAGTGACGTAACAGCCACTTTACAGCATACATGTTTTTTAAATTTTCTGTTAAAGAGCTCGATGAGTAGTACTCGTTAACACCATTTCTGGAAAATGGCGTATAAGTCACTTTTTCAGATTACGGCAGATAAGGATTTGTAACCTTTTTATTATGGGATAGATAAAATACTAATGAAGGGCTATGGAACGTCTTATTTGGTCAATGCGGTGGCCGTTTTGCACGAAAATTTTGCTTGAAATCCATTTTCACGACTTTTTTTTTAATTCTTTAGCATTAAAAAAATCGTAAAAAGTTTTATTATGTATTCGTCAGTAATATTTTATATGACTACTCACCAGATGATGTACCATTTGCGACTTTTTTGGACTACTGAATAACACAGCTGAAAAGTATAAAAAGAGGTTGAGCATTGTTGTTAGCACTGACAAGTCAGACTTACTCGGATACATGGCGTCCATATACAGATAAGTCTGACTTGGCGCTTAGCTGCAGCACAGCTATTGGCCTGTACAGGGGTATATTATACCGCTTCCTTACTCTACTTCGTCTCTTTCGATGCGAACGTTTGCTTCGTTCTCCAACAGCGCGTGCTACACATAAAGAGTTTCTGTGTCGCAATCACATCCATGATTGCATAACTGTTACATTATATATCTAACAAATGATCATCGTTATTTAAAAATGTCTAAAATTGACCATCTTCACACATGAACTTCTAGAATGCATTTGATAATATTGTTGGATCTCTAACCTTCTAAAATTAAGGCGCAACATTCATTTTAGTGGCATTTTGTTCAATTTCATATTTTACAAAGCTTACAATATGAGAACCTGATATCGCTATAAAGGCAAAGCACGTAAGGGAATAGTTTTCTTTTATACTACATTAGATGGTGGAGGGACCTCTGCAAGTGTCGTTTGGAAAGTGTGCGATATTGAGATGTGATCTGTATTGAAGAAATCGAAAGATTCGGTGCCAATTTGATCAAAAACTACTTTTTGCTGTTTTCTCGAAATTGTGTAAAATGGATGTATGCGTAGCTTCTCAAAGAAATGATCCAATTCGTTTCTTCAGTGAAGTGCATGTATCTTTGGCCAAAAATTCTAATATATGCAGTTTCTCTTCTTCAATTAAAACTCCTCCACCAGTTGACTTAAGACTACTCTTGGAACTTCTTCGGTTACATCTGAAGGCATACATACATAGTTCCGAACATCTGACTTGGACTAAAAACGCGGCCTCATCTATTTTGATCAAAGTAGACAAATTTAACAATTGTTAAATTTTACTACTTTTCAAAATAAAAAAACTAATCAGAAAAATAGTTTTGAAATGCAAAGCGATGAAATGGGATGATTTGTTCAGTCCTATTAACGTAAAAAAACGCATGTATTATTTTTTTAATCAGGGCCAGAATTAGCCGGAAACATATTATTATTTTTTGCCTTCTCTCATATACTAAGTATACGTAAAGAAGCTATATGATCACTGGAAACTAAACTTTGACAGAAACCCTCGGAGACCCATAGTATTATATATACCAATCGACTCCAGCCTGATAAAATTTGAGGTGTTGTCTGTCATAAAAGTATGTATGTATGTGTGTATGTGTGTAGAAAAATTGTCCGAATCACTCGCAACAGGTCTACCATTCTGACGGGGGAATCCTGTCCAATTGTTATTGGAAATTCATAGTCAAGATCGGACTAAGTGGATCACATGTTATGGCCATAATCCATAATTTTCTTATGCACAAAAACACGCTAAAAAAACACTATTCATATATTTTTATTCATATATTCATATATTCATATATTTTTAGTATTTAGGTCTTTTCTAGGAAAATTTCTATAATAGTGAACTTATTTACGCATTATATGTAAGGCTTTCTTAAATAACAAAATCATAATTATATGGGGAATTTTACATTTTATACTGTTAATTTGAAGCTCAATAGAAGGTCACGTAAAAGGCATTTTCACTTGTCTATGCAAATTATTAGAACACATGGTTATGAATATGAGTCTAAAATGGGTACACCTCCACCCTAGGCAGGAACAATACCTATGGTAAGATTGTATGAAAGCCCGCTTCCTATGATTGTATCTTCTCGAAGGGCCAACGGCACATTGGCGCATGAGTAGAAATTTCGAAACTGGATCAATAAATGTATTTTTGTGGACAAGTAATGTCACATGAAAGATACCAGGGACAGTAATTGGAACTAGTTTGTGATTATTTTCTCTGATAACGGTATGTAAATTCTTAAACAGATTTGTGAATCGTTAGCAGTCTAATTGAGTGATTTTTCATTGAACACATTAGTTGATTTACTTTGTTATAACAGCTCATATTGTACATCGTATGCTATCATATGGAAAAATTATTTTGACAGTTGCTTATCTTCATTCCTCTACCATGTTACAACAACTTATTCTTCTTCAGTTTCGAACATTGTAACTCTCTCCTTGCTCAATACTACACATGCTGCCTTTTCTCTCCCCGCACCGAAATGGAAACATTAGAATGAAAAGAGCTTTTGCATTTTCTTGTAGGTTCTTCGAAAGGAGCTCTTGCTATCCGTCGCAGATCGTGTCCATTTCAGCGAAGGAATTTTACAAAAAATATATTTGATTGTGATCCCCGTGTTGTGAAAATACGGTTCAAAGTGTCGATATTCTAAGTGTTGTTCCAGAAAGCAGTACATTTACTTTAAGTGAGAAACGCCAAGAGTGATCAAACTAGTTTTGTTTTTCCTACGGTGAAAATACTTTTTAACGAGCAAAGAATTACTGAACGGACATAAGTTGCAGTGGAAAAAATCAATTTTGAGTGAATTGATTATCCCAGATTGTCCGCCCATATATTTCGTCAACCTAACCAGAAATATTACGATAATTCACAATAGTGTAAGTAATAAATATATTCGATATCTTTCAACGTTTCAGCATTGAATTGCCCAGTACGAGCCCATTTTATGACACACACAAAAGGTCGTGCAAATTAGAGCACTTTGCACGACTTGATGAACATCCTATTGATTAGTTCTGGGATTTTCCCCCAATGCGTATCAATGATAGGAGCTGCTTGAAAAGGCACCTGTGATTAGGGGTTGAAGCATTCGATTTCTTTGCTAGGAATGAAAAAAATGAATTTGATCCTAAAAATCGATATTAGCACGAACAAAGTGTATACAAGTATATCAATAATATGACGCAGAATAAACATAGTCCAACATGCAGCGCTAAGGGAAAGCTGGGTGGTTTTATTGAAGGACCGTCCACATGAAAAACCTTTTGACAGTTAAGTGAAATGGGATGGATGAGATGCTGCAGAAATTGCGAGTCACCACTGAAAGCTGGAGATAAATTTAGCAAAGCATCCCAGATGGTGCGGTATATTGTCAAAATGACGAAATAGGGATTTAATTCTTAGTATAGCAATGACTCTTAGTCCTGTACTTGATGTGATGGTTGCATAAGAGTTAACAATGATAAAAAGAACCCACGTCAGGAGAAAGCACGTGAATATGTATAGTGCTTTCATAATTTCATGAAATTGTATGTAGGGGAACAGTTCATGCTCCATCTAACTTGTTGCCTTCATCTCATCTCAAAAGTAAAGCATAAAGCAATCATTTCTTAGCATTCTTGGCAGCGCCTTTACTACGGGGAAAAAAATCACGCATAAAAAATAAACAAAACATATCTGCTAGAAATGAGAATCGTGTTTTTGAAAGGGAGAACGCGGGAGCTTTGAGATGACCCTATTTTAGGAATCAAATGACAACTGTATAATGTTGTTTCTTCTTAGAATTATATATATAAATCTGATTCTGAAATAAAATAATCCATAGAGTTAATCGGTATTGTTAGGCAAAATGCGTACGTATATGTAGAGGTTCGGTTGTGGGCACTCCTTTATCTTTGGTAGATCTTATGCCGACCTTTGTATACCAATGGAAAGCTAAACGAATAAACCTACTACTAGCGAATGAATTATATTGATTTCGTCGATTTGAGAAATGTTGCTGACAATTTCGCAAGTTGAACATTTTTGGACATTTCAAATTTGTGGTTCGATTTTGGGGATCCTTGAAAACTCGGCTAAATATAAAGAAAAAAAAAAAATAAAAACACCTAAATGTAAAGAAAATGAATAATAAATTTATTCTTATAAACATGATGCAATCAAAAAGGCAGATCAATCCACTTAGCAGTGATGTTGCCTTTCTCGTGCATTAGGTAGGATATTGAAAACAATCACATAAGAAAGGACTAATATTGCAATTTATGTAAATGGATTTCATCATTCAAAGAAAACCCCGATTAATCACCATAGCGGTAATGGAGCCTGTCTCGTTCATCATAAAAAACTAACTGTATGTACCCACCCTTGCTCGGTATTGCCATTGGAATTAATAAAAAATGTAAAAAATAAAATGAATTGTTCAAAAGGATAATTGGATAATGAATTGTTCAAATAGATAATCAATTTTCTTATTGATACTTCAACATTTGATAAAAAGAAGGCAGATTTCACTTTTGGAAACATTGACTGATTTTAAGAAGGGATCTTCCCTATAATCGCTTTATTCCGGACAAACGATTATTTCCTAAAATGCCTTTTTTCCGGGAAAACGCAGATTTTAACCCTCCTTAGCCTTAGATGCATGGCTACAAATTAACACCATGCTGAAGGTAGCTGGGTTCTGAAACTCAGTCCGGTCTGGTGCCAATGTCCCGCTTTCTTCAGGGATATATCATTTTCAGGGAAATGTGTTCCGGGAAGAATCATTTTGGAATTATCATTCTCGTTTAACTATTTTTTGTGGAAATATTATTTGGGAGAATGTTATTTTCGAGGATTTGCTATTTTAGAGGAATTCGGGAAATTGTTCTCCGGAGAATTGTACAATTCCAAAGAACCACGGATGAACTAAATAATAGGGAATTTTGATTATACCTAAGAATATGTCTTTCGAATTTGATGGAAATCAGTCAAGGGGTTCAAAAGTTTAAATTACTTGTTATCTTATGGAAAAAAAGGCACGAAATAAAAATAGCACCACTTTCGGTTGAATCAAAGGTAATTTCCTATTTCCGGGATTAAAAAACCCGACTTGGACGTTAATTTACAATGTTATGAAAACTCATATGTGAATATGTACGTTATGTGGAAGATATTGATTTGGAAAATGTATTGGAGGTAACCACTTTCCCTTCGATGGGACTCGAACCCATGACCCTACAGTACGCTAGACTGGTGCTTTAACCAACCTGCTACGAAGGACCTCCGTCGGCCTTCGCAACCTAGCGGCTACTGAACGAGCTCGAGATTCCCAAATTGGACGCATAGTCAAATCACTCGCAATCCATTTCTCAAGCCAATACTTCCACATGTGTATTGTACACGTCCACATTAGATGAGCGTGAGTATTTAGAATGTCTGGCGGCTATACACATTCTTCATCAGCAACGGTACTGATCAAGTGAGGTTGTGTAAGCTATTTGCCAGTCGGTTGTCAAGCTCAGACCCGACCGCATTGCGTAGGCAAGAGCACGCAACTCAAGTTCAGTTCAATCAAAGGTAGGGGAAGAGGCCCCAAAACGCCCCTGATGCAAAACGCCTTTTGTGGTTTCATATTTACCGTAATTATTATGTCCGTAACAAAACTAGATCTTAAAAATATGTGATAGGCGAAGAAAGTTTCAAAATAGTGCATGGGAAGGTCGGAAAAACCGAAAATTTCCACATTTTGAAGAAACATCTAATATTTTGGCGAGGCAAAACGCCCTAGTGGCAATAACCTACAAAGCATTTGCGTCTCCACGGACTATCCATACTAGAATGCTGATTCGCCGACGCGTGGTACTTTTGTTCCATAGGAGCCGCCAGCTGAAAGGCGTTTTGCCTCATGAGTTTTCCGGCAACAAAATATCACCACTTTTTTGAAATGTGAATATTATCAATATGATTGAGATTTTTGACAATTTTTGAATGGCATCATCTAGCTATATTGTTTAACTGATGCATAATGTAAAAATACCCATGAATAGCGTTACAAATAAGACAATAGAGCATTGTTTGCTTAGCTAGGGCATATTTCCCCTTCCCCTAATTGCCTATTTCGGGGATTAAACCACCTGACTTGCACTACTTTGAAAAAACATATAATGTAATAATTTTGAACGATATTTATTTCGAATTTTAATAGTTTCTAAAAGTGAAGTTGAATGCACGAAAGTGAAATTGAATGCAATCACTTGTGAAACAAAGCTTTGTTTTCGGTAATTTTGCAAAAATAGGTCGCGTAAAATCCTTCAATGATGCATGTTTCTCTTTCAGTGAAATCGGTGCTAAAATGCTTTTAATCACATACCGTAGTCGAAAGATTTTAGGAAAATTCCAGTAATGCCCATTCCAAAGACAAACGAAGGAAAAGAAGCCAGCTTACTGTAAAATCTTAGTGAAGAAATTAATTAAAACAGTAAATCACACCAAAGTCGTGAATACAGTGTTGACCCAATTTCGTCACTACCCGATTTTGTCTACCCTTGATTTGATCACGTTTTCGACCCGATTTTATCACATATGTCCGTCTTGACGTACTTGTTAAGGATTTTGTAATCCTTCTGACAAAAAAATACGGGTACCGTTCACGCATTTTGTCTTTCCAAGGCATAAACAGATTCATACTTGTGCAATGGATAATAAAAGTTGATAATTAATAAATTTCCGATTTTGTCACATTCCATATAACCCCAAAATTCACCAGGGGGGGGGGGGGGGGGTAATAAAATCGGGATATTACTATAATTGCAATATTGAATGACAATAAGACATGTGAGCCTATTTCTGCCAAGCTACGAAATTTTAAAGTGGAGCGCTAAAATTTGACAATACGATGATTATGAAGTAATGATGATTATGAGGGTTTTTTTTTTAATTTCGAGCTATTCTCGACGGCATTAAGTCGAAGGATCACATCGAAATGCTAGAGATAAGGTTAGTCAAACACGACGAGTCATGCATGGGCCCATACCTAACTTTCCAGCTTGATAATGCAACGAGTCACAAGTTTGAATTGGCTGAATCAAGGTTTTTAGAGAAAAATATAGAAGAATTAGACAGATTAGTCTGTTCATCGGGCCCTAATTCCTTAGAATAACTTTGGGTTATACTTGCTCGTTACTTTTATCAGAAAGGTAAACGATTCGACACCATAATTTCAAAAATATATTTTACTTGTCAAATCGCCCCCGAACGATATTCCCTTATCTACTGATGGACATATGTGCGGCAGCGTAACCAGCAGCACTTGCTTTTAAAAGATATGGAATGGAAACTATTGAAATGTAATTCAAACCTGCTTAAATCGCCTTACCACGCCCTATGTCCTCGGAAGCTGGGAAGGTTGACTTCGCGCCTGCTTCCATCTGCACGACTGGTATCAAGAATGATGATGCTGCGCACCCCAAATTGACCTTTCTGCGATAGGGCCTATTCGCCAGCACACAGAGGGACTTGCTGACGCGGTGCCTACGCCTGCCCCAGCCTTGACGAGGACCCTTTCCGTCCTCGGCTCGGAACCCGCCTGGTTGACTGACGCCGCGAAAGCGACGATACCATGTTGTTCTTCGCACGGCCACTTGTTCGATAAAAGGATCGAGTTCGACCACAGAGCATGACCACCGGTAAAACCCATGAAGCCGACTCCGATCCCTTGGACCAGTTAGTAAAAAAGTTAGTAATGGTCCATTGCTTGTCCCATTGCTTGTGCCCCGGTTCCAGGCACTTGAAGCAACTTCGGTTGCTCGTATATGCCCACACGGCATACCGACCATCCCACCTTGACGCTCCTAACTTGACTACCTTGGAGGCGTCCGCTGCAGATAGCCGAATCAATGCTACCTGCGTTCCTGCTGGACCTTCCGTAGCCGAACGGCTCCACTTCACACTGTCGCCGCAGTGCCGTGACGAGCTCTTCGACTTCGGTGATCTCGTCCAGGTCTTCAACCCTTATATTCACCTCCGTCGTGAGTGCCTTCACCTGGACCGTCTCGCCTAGGACTTCCTCCGCCAACTTCTTGTAGGCGGCGCCCTTTTGCGAGACGCCCTGCTTCAGCTCGAGGATCATCTCGCCCATCCGGGTACGTCTTATTCGACGTACGTCGGCGCCGAGTTCACCGAGCTTGACGTCACTCCTCATCGCCTTCAAGACATCCGAGTACTTAGCCTCGTCCGCCGTGATGACTAGGGCATCGCCCCTGGAGCGATTGGCGCCTACCCTAGACTTCTTGCTACCCTCATTCGCCTGGGCCTTCTTTTCGGCCCTTGACGTCTTCGGTTTCCTCTTGTTCTTGACCTCAGCAGCTCTCAGCCTGCCGTAACCCCTTTCCAGGTCCTTCCTCCCGGTTTTGGAGGTACCTGGCCGGGGTTCAGCTTCCCAGCCCCACTACCCTTATGCGGGTGGTAACCTCCGCGTTTTGGAGCGGCCCCCAGGAGCTCATCCCCTGGAGACTGTCTCCCCCTGTTTTTTGTGTCTGCTCCGTTGGAGCAGTCACCCCGACGTACCCGCAAAATACTTGAGCCTCAGTCTGGGTAGACTTTGGTACCACCGTCTTCGCTGGCACGCCTCGGTCGATTCGACCTTGCCTGAGTCCGCGGGAAGGCGTCCAGCTGTTCCGTCGCCACCTCGAAGGCCGAAAGCCCATCGCGTTTGCGGTTCATCGCCTTCACAAGCCGTAGGCCGTCTATAACCTCTACCGGCATAGCCTGGGAGATGGTTAAAACTATTGCTTCTGGACTCCTAGGCGAAGACCTGAACAACCCACCTCTTGCGAAGGGATTGTCGCCTATACTACTACCACTAATTGAAGAATTGACTTTTTTCCATTTTGGTCTCACGAGTTGCTCGGGAAAAGAGGTCCACCACGCCCGAGCCCAGTATGACGCGGTAAGGGACAATTACTGTGGAGGGTGCCCAGGTACCCTACGCCAGCCCTAGCCTTGACGAGGACCCCCTTCCGTCCTCGGGTTCGGAACCCGCCCGGTTGACCGACGCCGCGAAAGCGACGATACCATGTTGTTCTTCGCGCGGCCACTGTGTGTGCGTGTGTGTGTATGTATGTATGTATGTGTGTATGCCACTCATTTTTTTAACACTTATCCTTAACCGAATTGCTCGCAACAAGTCGCCGCAGTAAATAGTTCCATTGGTTTCTATTGAAAATTGGCCAGATCACACAATGGGCTAGGAAGTTATGGCCAAAATAATATTTAGAGAAAAATCACGTAAAAAGTGTAACATTGTGAGGCGGATAACCCAATGTTGACATTTTTTACATTAATTTCAAGAATCTACGTAGGCTAGGTGTACCAGTTGTGGCTATAGCACCAGTTGTCGCACTAGTGCTTTATATGCCAAATGGCCAATCAAATCACCGCAAACCAAGTTCATATCGATAAAGCGTATTCATATGATTCGATAAAACCTTTGATCTCCTCCACAACAAGCAAAGCATAATTGTAAAAATTGATTTTGCTTAATTTTTGACGTCGTTTGCACCAGTTGTCATACTAATGGTCCCTATTTGGCCAGTCCCATAAGAAAATAATGGATTTGCCAAATAAGGAACCAAAATTAAGAATAGTGCCACAACTGGTGCATGCGTTCCTATTATGGATTAATTAATTTTGAATATTATAACAAAATTTTATTGTGGTTTTCACAGCTGTTCTAAGGATCAGGAAGTAAAACCTTTCGCTTGATATATATAGTCCACCCACATGTCTTTTACTTTTTTTTTTTTTTTAAATTTTTGTTCTTATGCATGGTGACAATTGGTACACCCACCCTACGTCGAACCCAATTTGTTACGAGAAAATTGAATTAGTATAATCCAAAATGTTTTTTATTGTATTGTTTATTGTTTTTTTATTGTTTATAAATGTTTTGTAATCTGTAGAGGATAAGTGCCAATAAATGAGCTAGACTTTAAGTGCCAAAAATGAGAAACACTTTTGGCGCACACAAACGCACATACACAAACTCACAGACATCACCTCAATTCGTCTATCTAAGTCGAGTGGTAAATAACACTATGGGTCTACAGACCTTATATGAAAAGTTTTATTTAGACAAAATTTGGTAATGGTTCAAATTTTTATAGAAAATCCATATCATTTCGTTAAATCCTAGCTTTCGTTGGTAAAATTTTTAGAATAGAAACGAAATCAAAAAATCTTATTTCACTATGCTTGAATTCCGTTTCGAATCATCTGAAATATTTTTTTTTTAGAAATACCGCATACTATTATTACAAAGGATGATTCTTCCACAACAGTGGCAACGTACACTGTCCACTCGAAGGCTGACCCGTCGACAAAAAAAAACGTTCTGTGGACAGGGTGAGCATTAGAGTGATTCAAATTTTGACTTTTCTAAATAAAATATCTTTTGTTGAACCAAATCTCACAAGGGAAAAACCCAGAAAAAATGCTTACGTAATAAGTGTACGACCCCTTAAGGTACTTGTTGAAATCCATTTTTTTACGACTTTTCACAAAAGCTTTATTACGTGTTCTCAGTAATATTTTTATATGACTACCCACAGGCAATGCATTTGCGACTTCCTGGACTACCAATTAACACAAAGTTTGCATAAATTGCGTTGAAAAGTAAAAAGTTATCAAGGAGGGGGGCATATTATACCGTCTTACCCTAGACAATGTGTTGATTATTTATAAAAAGTTCATGGGCCACCTTACGGAACGGTATTTCGGTAAATGACGTGTGCACAATCAAATTACATTCAAATTTGTTAAGAATTTAGGAGAATTATTTAAATAGCAAATGCAATCGTTTAAGCATCTAAAAATTCAAAATTTGAATCATTCTAGTGAGCATACATACGATAGATGCCCACTGCGGAACGTTAAAATCGCCAGAATGCAGAATAAGCAAGATTGCTGCAACACAAAAGTTTTATTTTAGAGTGAAATAATTGCCGTTCGGTACAAATTTGTTGTACGAGAAATGTTTTTTTTTGTTTTTCTTGTTAATATCTAACGTGCCATACATTCCTATTAATTGCTAAGTTTTAGTTGAGTAATGAACCCAAATATTATTTGAAATGGGAGTTGTCAAACTATTTTATGGATTTATGGTTGCGCGTTATGAAAAAAAAAACAAGTGTTATCTATTGTGTGTATTTAATTTTTCCATTGATCATTTATTAATGTTTATATGCAAAAGTATGTTCTGTCAATCCGGAAAATCTCTGATTAAAATAACAACCAAACACGTTTTTTCTCCAAACAAATGGCCAAATCTAACCATGCGCCGAAGTAGGGTTATTTTTTACCACGGGTAAAATGATCATCTAATTGTAATAATGTTTGCCAACAGTCAAACGAATCGGTGATTTAGCTAGCAGCTTTAGTTTGACATTTACGCATTTTTTATCAAACATTATATAATGCCTGATGGAATGAAGGATACACTTAGGCCCATATTCAAGTGTTGTCACACTTTCTTTCCTTTCCTTAAACTCCAATGAGAACACAACAAATAGTAAATGTTGATATTAAATTAAAAAGGACTTATGAATTTTAATATACCATATGGAAAATATGCTATGAAGTATTAGATTACCTCATATTTCGTAGTACGGATCTAACGCACCAGTAAAATAAGAGTCTTGAAAGTAAACGAAACAGGCACCACGCGGTGTATTAGTCCTTTAATGTTTGTATGATGTTCCTACTGAAAATAAATCAATTGAAATATTTCTAAATGTATTGCTCTATTACATTCTTATTTTTCAATACTATGTGTTGAAAGCGTAGGGTAGAAGCACCGTTGAGACGAAAATGTACTCAATAAGTATTGCGTAAATATTATTGCAGATTGAGAATCTCTGAAAAAATCCTTTCTATCAATTATTGAATAAATTACAATCGATGCTTACGCCAGCTAAAAAATCATGCTTTCTATTTTATTGCATAAACCACCACCAACTTATAGGGAGTGATGAATTTGTAATCACTCTCGTCTCCGCAAACAATTTTCGCTGAGGGACATCCTGCGCACAATGCCAATATAATCGTTCAGGAAATCCTCTTGCAAATCCATCGGCATCCGTTCGCTGAATGGATTGACAGCTTGGACAGCTTCTGCAACGAGGAAGATATTTTTCTGTTAGCATTTCAAGTCGCTGCCATTCAATCAGGGAACGTTTCGCATATTATTCGTGACTTACTTTTCAAGCTATCGATCCCCTCGTAAACGTAGATTTTGTCCGTTATGTGAATTTTGTACTTGGTGAACCCAACGGAGGACAGCGTTTCCTCGATTTCGCCAGCAGGATTCTCGCAGTACTGATATGGGGAGATATATTTGTCCACGTCCGTCATATATTCACTCCATTTGATCGAGCGCGAAAGTTGGTCATAAATGTTGAAAATTGGATTTCGAGCCAGGAATCCCAGCAAACAGTCGCCGTTTGGGGTTAGAAGGTTATAGATGTTGGAAAAAGCGGAACTAAAATGTTAGAAAAAATACCGTTAATACATTATAGACACCATGAAGGCTAAAAAAACTAAGAAATTTTAGTTAAACAGCAAGAATATTTTGCAATTTTATATTTTAAATTGTACATATTTGAACCATTAACATTAGCGAACATGTCTATAAACCCGCAGTAATTTCCACTCGTTATTTATTTGAATGACACTATTCTGTAAAACGCAAGCTTTTTCACCTAATGCATCTTGGTTGTAAAATTATTTTCATTAAAAAAAACTGCATACATTATGAATGCCCAGCGGCAATTGAGTCTTACAAATAAATTAATAAACTAAAATAAAATGCGCCATGAAGTCTGGTTCACATCCAATAATGAATCGAATTAAACTGATAAATCAATCAGGAAATTCCAAAAAGTTTTCAGATTGAGTATTGCACATGATATGAACTTCATTATAATAAAGTTTTGTCACATAAAACATGTTTGGTTCAACGAAGATAAATCTTTAAATTACTACACGATTAACTTTTCTCTGCTCCTTAAGGATAAACAACTAACCTTTGACTTCGTACCCAATGTAGACAATAAAATGAAGTTATATGATCGAAACAACCCCACTTTTCCAAGAACACTGATATGTCGCCTCCAATATCCAATGTATCAAAAAATATGTTCTCAGTACTGGAATGCACTTTTCTAGCGAATCGAACCATTTGCTCTGATATGTCTGTTCCAAGAACACGAGCCAGCTTCTGCGGCACGATCGGCATCACAAAATCAATCAACACATCACCACTCCCGCAGCCAATGTCCAGCAATGATTCTTCGTTGGTCTCTTTCCAACGCAGAAGATGGCCATGCTCGTCCAAAATTTCCTTTGCATCTCGCCGTTGGACACCGTTAGCGCGATGATAAAGTTTCGGTTTGTTCATTTCACTTTCACTTGAATTCGTTTTGGAAGCGCTTCCCCGGCATGGGCTTGGCGATGCGCCAAACCAGAACAATCTGAGGTTTCTGACCTAAGCTACCCGAACCGAGCGTACCTTTATAAGATTTGGACGCATTCTAATGATCCATCAGGTCCAGTGCGATGCTAAGATGCTTAAACATGACGCCCGAATGCAGCGTTCCATTCATTCAAACATATTCAAATGCCGAAGGCGTTTGGCTGCAGAAGATGAAATAGAGATACGCTTCAAAGTTCCATGTGACGTGGAACAAAGGTATGACAATTTTGTTCGAACTGTTTTAATACACATCCGGTTTTTTGAGAGTTCAAAGGTTAAAGCGAAAAAAATAACGTAAATACGTAAACACATTTCTTATTTCCTTTGAATATTATACGAGTTTTAAAGCGACATTTATTATATACCCATCCTAATGGATACTAACATGGCCTTTCCGGGGATAGAACGCAGTTGCTGAGGGCACTGAATTTGAATTATATTGGAGTTCACGACTTCCCTGGGCATAGAAATAGATCGTACCACCTACACAATTTTAAATTTATTTGTAGCAATTTTGTAAGTTGTTCTGGGAGTTCTCCGAAAGTGACATCGGCTTAGGATGTATGGCCAAATCCCGGGCCGTTTTCAAGCAAATGGGTAGTTCTCTGTGTATTACTTACAGATTTCCGATTTGCAGGCAGCATTGGTCGGCCAATTAGTTCTAAGTTTCTGAGGAAAGCGTATCACATGATGAAAGTAAACGTTGACAAGTAGAAATATTCAGGTTAAAAAAACTCGAAACATCTTTAGTACCCTGGACCGATCTGATATTTTGTGCAAGGACAAAAAACTAGAAGAATTTCTGCATCGGATGGCCCATCGGATTTTAAGGAAAGTTATTCTCTTTTGAATTTTGACGGAGTTGTGTCTGACCTCTGTAACTCTGTAAGATCACAACACATCTATGTATGCAACATGTTATAAATAATAAAAATAATTATAAGTGGCAACTAACTTTTGAACGAAACATTATGCTAAAGTGTAAAACTTATGTAAATTGCATTTAAATAGCAAGCTACTATAATTGAGGGGGTTAGAATTTGTTGTAGGTTAAAATTGAGTTGACTACAGAAAAAAAAAGCTTTGATTTTCAAGCTTTTCGGCAATATGTTAGTTTTGTTTGTACGATATTTATCCAAAATGTGGGAATTCACAGGAAATTATTAATTTTTTGAACTTTCATACAATTTGTATGGAGAGCAAACAAAATTGAAAAACTTTGCACACATTTTTCTCAAAACTTTTTGTCACTTACACCCCTTTGCGTTTGACCCCCTCATTTGTAAGCACTTCGATGCAAAAAGGGCATGAAAGCTATAGAGCCATTCTAATACGAATCTATAGAGCACTTTCTAATACGAAGGAAGATAGGAAAGAAAATGCGGGTTTTGGTTGATCCTTCAAGTTGCGGGCATTTGGTTGATTTGAAGGATGAAATAAATTATCAAATTATCAGGAACCCCACATTACTTCACATGAAGAGCACCATCTGAATTCAACACATAGACATAAGTTTAAAAAAAACTAAGTTCACTTCTATAATAATACTCTTTGCTTTCATGAGACCTTTCATTCCTTCCAATTTAAAAAAAAGTCAATCCCCATGTCAATTTATTACGACGCTGCATTGACGACCGATACAGATTAATCAAAAGCTTCGCAAATTATGTTCACTCACGAAATACTATAGCGCTAGCGAAATCCTATGCAAATCTTTCGGAAGCAATCCTCTAGTGCTCGGGTGTAAGCCTTCAACCGATTAAAATGTTAGGCGGAGGGGGGTGGCAATGTGTCCTAGAAGACTGCTTCAAAGTCTTAGTTGTAACGATTTCCATTGGTCACCTCATGCAACAGCATAACAACATAGCTAGCTAGTGATATTTTAAAATTGTAGAAAATCTCAATCATCTGTAATTAAAAAAAATGAATAGGTCTGTGTTCGTATTCGCATTAAATGAGAATGCCTGGATAGATTTTCTTCATTCTTTCAGCAAATATGTTCGATATAATCTCCGACGGGTTTAAAGGATAATTTTTCATGTTAAAATTATGACTAAAATTAACAAAAGCGCGAGAAACTAATATTAAGTTGACGCCCAATCTGTTCTGACTGAGATCAATATTTATGCTCCTACAAGAATTCTACGCCAGCGGAATTTCCTCCACCTTGAAACGCGAAACGTTGAATATGGTCAGCATGATCCTATTAGATTTATGTGTAGTATTTTCAATGACGTTTTTGAACTGTTTGATTTCAACTTTAACCACGCGGACCTTTCAAGAACGACTCTCATTAAGACAATAAGGCCAATACAAATATTAAATTTATTTTATGTCCGACAGCTCTTGGAAAACACGAGGGGGGGGGGAATAAAAAAAATAACAAGGAAACAAACAAAAATCCAAAATGGGAATAATTACATGAAAAAATTGGAATTTTAATGGATGATAGCAAAGAATGTTTAGAGAAAGCAAAGAATATGAATATTTGTAATTTATTTATCCAGTAAGGAACTTATTTCCGTAGAAATTTTAGTTTTTTTAGGAAAGATTTTGCTGATGGACTCTAAACTGTTGAATCCATAACACCAAAATTTTTAATGTACGGCTAGAACTATATACTTTTGTTCTAGTTAAGGATGAAGCTCAAATTGGTTGTACTGGGGCAATAGTCAGGTGTACTTTTGAAATCAGAGATGCGTTGTCTGAACATGGATTTTTTATGAAGGTTCGGAATTGCAGACTCCCCGGACTATACTGAATAGATAGGTGAAGTTTGAAGTAGAATCGGTGAAGCACGTCATAACAGCTCGTCATATCATGCTCACGTTCCCAAAATCATTGAAATGCCATGCTACTTGTTAGTGGCATATAGGGGAACTGTTCCATTTTCCATCTCATTGAACATATATTCATCTCATCGCAAAACAAAGAAATACAGTACCAAACTCGTTTCAATCGAATCAAACAGATTCTCTATTACTTAGCTAATCAAAGTTACACAATCCATAGGCTATACGGAACTATGGTTTCTTTCTCAGCACCCATGTTCATGTGGCATTCATTAAGTGGAATCCAATTCTCACATATCAATTCTTGTATTCTAAGCACCTTTAAGGGGACATAGGGCCAACATTAAGGATCTTCATCCTTGGCTTGAGCCCAAGTATAATTCCCATCGACTTTGTATATTTCTCTGTTAGGGTTTTGCCGCCAGGCGATCCTGGGTCTGCCTCTGCTGCGATGTCCTGCTGATTTCAAATTTTGTAATGATTGCAAATTTTGTCTCTGCTCTTACGTTGTCTGTTGCCAGCCTACGCCCATTCACACTGTGAAGTTGCCGTTGATATTGGATCGTCGATGAGGCTCAGTATTCGGGATCCAGCTGTAAGCCCACCAGGCCCATGCTGTATAACATAGACATCGGGTGATGAATACTTGCTAATCTATGTGATCTCTGCCAATACGCACCAAGTCTCACTGGTGTATAACATCACAGATTTCATGTTTGAGTTGAGTATTCGAGGTTTGGTGCATTGCCTGGACGAATTGGATCTCCATGTTCTATGATGATCTCGGTCGGCCGTCCGACGTTGGCTGGTTTTGGTTTCGACCTTCTCCACTGTTTGCCCGGCTACCGTGGAATTGGAGTTTGATGAGTGGGAGCATACGACCAGGTCATTCAGTTTACTCTACTTGGTAGAGCGCTGTGGCGTTAGTAGATCAGTATCATCATCTCATTCGATTGCTCTATGGATGTAGACTGCTAGAGAGGTCCATGATTTCGTCGACTACGATGGGAAATAGCAACAGAGGTATAATACATGCACCCTTGCCTCACTCTTACTCACTTACGATTCCATGGTCAATCAGTACCAAATGGAGGGACTCTCGAAATTGAATGGCCTGCTAGAGCATGATGCAAAGCGTGACAGAATGGTTCTTACATGATCGTACGAGGCGGAATCCTGCCTGCTACCGTCGAAGAACTGTCAAGCTTTCCCTATATCTGAATTAGAAGAGGTTGTCAAAGCATGAAGAAGTTGTTGTAAGTTGTCGAGCCAACGTTTCAGCTGGTCAGCTAGATCGATGAGTAACTGACATGTCGTGTCTTTATCTATCATCCATGGATATGTCCTTGCTCTATTCAGGCGTTGTGAAATATCGAAGAGGAAATGAATATCGCCGGTTGTTGCGAGTTTCCTACCATCGTCGTTCGGGAAGCTTCTCATGTCTGCAGGCAGCAGCATTGGACCTATATCCCAGACCCGCTTTTAGTTGGCAGTAGTATTTAGTTCCTCTGGAAATGGATCAGCTGAAAACGGAGACTTGAATCCTTCTTGAATCCGTAATAAACGCAGCGCTGACATCGCTTTCGACTATCATCTTCTAATTGGCGACAACGCATTGCTCGGATTCAGCGGTGTCAGGAGAGGCTCGGGCGACGAATCAAAATAGACCGTCCAGAAGATCCAGCTGTGAAGATATCGTTCGTTGAGGATCTTAGAACTCGGGTAGTGGATGTTCTGGAAGGTGGCAGCGTAGAAGATAAGTGGGCAGTAAAGAATGCTTTTATCGAAATCGGCGAGAAAAACTTGGGTGAGCTGCTCACTCAGCGAAAAGAATGGATTACAGATGTAACCCGACGGAAGATTGAGGAGCGTAGAGAAGCAAACGGTGAGGAAAGTGAAGAATCAGAGAAGTAGAGTCCGTCAACGGTATGTATTCCTGTAAGTGGGAGTCGGGCGCTGCTGCAGACAGGATAGGCAGGCATAGGTGGACTTCCTGGCCGATGAAGAAAGAATGGATGCAGCGACCGGAGGTTATTGCCTCAATTGCTCTTTGACTTGGACAACTGAAGTGTTTGTTCGAGAACTTCGAACAGTGTCTTCAAGTCTCAGCCAGTTTCTTAATAAACCAGCAAGTATTGGCTAATGATCACAAAAGCTATATTAAAGCCTGTCCACGTTAAATTTCTGACACTTAGGTACTGTCCAATTGATTTATCGCCATTTTTATCAATTTGGGCGTGTTCAAAACATCTGAAACCAGCACATAAAGCAGACAGATTCAGCTGACATGTGAATTGATCGTGGTTTGTGAAAATTTTTAAAAATTGCTTTTTGACATGGGTGTCTGAAATTCAACGTGGACAGGCTTTAGTACTGCGACTCCCGTTTATGCTGAGTGAGCTCAAAGGGCTGACCGATTGTTTTTTTGGCGGCGTCTAACCATCAAAGTCAGCAGGACTAGGCGGTTGAGTGTCAACGGGAACAGCCCCCAAAACTTTGCAGTAGCCGGACGATCGGAGGATTTAAATATCTTGACAATCTGATATCAGCAGATAGCGAAATTGGGATCGACATGGAACCACGACCTGGGGATAACTTTGTGTGTTATCGAAATATTTGGAAACCATACCGGATTGATCCACTAACCAAAGTTTGAGTGTACCACTTGATCTTGAAACGTTTTGCGTATATAGGTAAAGATAACGCAGATGATGTTTAAAATTTACAATTCGGACTATAGCTGGATAGCGTGTGCCGAGCAACATAAAAGCCATCAAATACCGATAACAATATGTAGATGTTCGAGAACATTGGTGGAAATGGGTAGGCCACATATTGCAAGGGAGCTTAGACGGAATCTGTAAGCAAGAGTCCCCTTAATATGCGTGACCTGATAGGATATAGAATATTTATGCCGATAGATATATATGCTGTTATTTTCATTTGAAAATGTATGGTCTATAAATGACATATTTCGTACCAAGATAAAAACAGTGATGCACATGTTCAAAATTTAAAAAAAATTAAAATCGCAAAAAAAAATTTTTTTTTCGCCCCCTCAATATTTTTGGAAAGTTGAAGGGGGGTGGGGGGTGACATAAAATAAATTTAATATTTGCATCGGCCTAACTATTTTCTAGACAAAATAAAATTCTTAAGGCATTTTTATATGTTGTATGTTTTAGTTAGTTAGTTAGTATATTAAGCCCTAATTGTTCATTAAGACCACCAAAGTGTCAGATGAATGTAAACAAAGAACAAACAAACAAAATTTTGTTTGGGAGTTTTGCATCGGTAGTTAATAACGCTCATTCTCACCTACTATGTAAGATAACGTCTGCCGGGATAACTATAGTTTTTAATCTTGATTTATGACTTGTGAGGGAAGTCAGATTTTCACTTTTTTAAAAGATGTACAATTTTGATACACATAGTGAGGTTTGCAATTTCAAGGTGTTTTTTATGAGATATTGTGAAAAAGATTCGGCTGCCGGTGGGACTTGAACCCACACTATTCCATTAAGTACACGGACGTATTACCAATTATTCAACAGCTGCCCTTGCGAGAAGTTGTTCCATAAGGAAGAGAGAAGAGGGGTGAGATATTGCCAAAGCAGATTCGATGGATACGGGGAATTGACTGTTATCCCACCGTTATTAGCTGGTTATGGAACAATTGGCCATTAAACCTCCAATTGTTAGATGTTTCATCCGAATGTGGAAAATTTTGATTATTCCAACCTTCCTATCTATTGTTTCAACACTTTTTTCTTCTGACCTTGTAACTATTTAATCGTACCTAAGGACAAGCCTCTCGGAAAAGGAGAAGAAGAAGATTGATTTATTGTGCGGATACCATTCGGTTAAAATTTGATAAAACGATATCTCACACTATTTGAGTTACTCTATTCCATATCGGAGTGATCTATAGTCATTTGCCCAAATCAATATGTATTTCCAAAGTAGGTGAAATCATGGCTAGTTAGAAGATGTACTTTAATCAATAATTAGCTTGTTTCTCTTATTGAAGGATTGTTAATGTATACGACACCTGGTGAAAGCAGGTGTTATCTGTGTCGGGTAATATCTTGTCTTGATGAGCTACAGTTCTTCGATGCCTACGCCGAATTTCGGCCACAAAAGTGGAGTTAATAAAACTAAATAATTTGTCGTTGAGCTGCTTCCCACTGTTCAACGTTGCCTCTTGTACCTTTTGTACACTTTGGTTTTCGCGAAACGGTAGGGTAAAATAGATTGAGGGGGTCAAACGCAAAGGGGTGTTAGTTAGTTTTGAGAAAAATGGGTGCAAAGTTTTTTAATATTTTTTCGCTTCATACAAATTGTATGAAAGTTCGGAAAATAACTAGTTTTCTGTGAATTTTCACATTTTTAATACACATTGTACAAACTATATCAACATATTGCCACAAATTTCGAGAACCAAAGCATTTTTTGCTGTAATCAACTCAATTTTGACCAAAATGTAAAGTGCTTACACCCCTTTGCTTCTAGCCCCCTCGATTGTATTCTCCCTTCATACTGGGTTTTGAGCCGTTTACTACAAATGTACTATCTCCCGTTTGCTCAACAGGATTTTCTGGATGAACATGATTGAAGTTGTCCAGCTTTTCTGAAAATCCATCATTCAACTCCTCTACTATCATCTTGCGAGCACATTTCAATGTTTCGAATGACATTGTCACCAGAAGGCAATGGAGTGAAATGTCAAACCTGAAGGATTACGACACTAGCGCCTCTAGTTATGAAATGCGCCATCAATGTATTTCAGATTGATAGTTGAGGTCATGGCACCCAACCGGAGATTGTTAGATTTTCTAACAATTCTGTATAAGAACCAACCAAAACCTGTATAAGATCTGAACATATGCGAAAATGCTAGATTCTTATACAAATATTGTAAGAGACCTCCCAATTTTACAAGCTTTTCTTACATTGCTTTTCGCCTACATTGTTTATATGAGAATCTGACAATATCGCATATGCCCAGTTCTTCTATAGGTTTTGATAGGTTATTATACAGAATTATTATAATGCATTAGGTGCATTAGGTGTTGCTTGCAATATTTTACCTACACATGCGCCACGCCTACTAGAAATGTTGTGGCCATGTCATATTGCTCAACCATTCGACATCATGCTGTATAACGCAAGCAAACAGAACGCCACCTAGCGGCCATGAGTGTAACCTAAGCCGCCACCAAGCAACACTGGCCTATGAATGTTAGCCGCACACACCGGTCCCGATCCAATAAAATACCGACTGTTTATTGCGATAAAATTCACTTGCAGTTGGCAGCAGCAATAAAAAGCGTATACGACATCTTTCCGAGCACCAAGGGAAGATTCACAAAGCACGTTACGCAGAAATGGATGGACCCCAAGTTTCTCATCGTAGAGAGGCAATACCAGCGTTGCTATCAGTTGTATTCAACCGAGCACTCTTTTTTATTTTCACCATGGATAGTTGAAATAGTTTGGAATCGATAAAATATATAGGAAACCAAGAATAACGCAATTTTTTTGGAAGTAAGGGTATTTTAGAGGAAAGTAATGATAAGGAACGAAGTATAAACTAAAAAGATTATCTAATGCGCTTAGTTTGCAGAGGTTGTATCGTTGTATTATGGTGATGAAATTTCGATTTTAGTACCACTGAATCAACGACATCTCTTGCAAAAAGTACGTAAATTAGTTACTTTTTTCTAACCATGTAGTCACCGTGATTCTATATTTGGATCGCTCCAAGCAATGTTCCATTTACGCTTCCATACCACCGCCGGCCGACAGAATCGCAGCAGTGAAGCGATAGAATCGCGTCACAATAGACGCATCGCGTGTGTTTGGGGTAACCCAATGTTGTGGCTTGATGTTAAGGAGTTGCAACATCGTCTAACTTATGCATTTGTTGCGCGAAATATATGCAATACAATGATTCTAGGCGAAGTATGCGTTGTGCTTAAGCTTATTTGTATCCCTTCGACATAAATGAATGAACTAAACATAGTTACTTTATCGGCTGTTGACTCTGCACCTGCATTTCCCAGAAGGTTATTTGTTTCGCTTGACAAAAGAAAACACGTTGATAACACCCAGTCGCTAGTCGTACGAACACCCACTTTTCTAGTGCAGTATTGCATTGCAAGTCATAGTGTTCACTTCGCATGTTGCGTTTGGTCGAATCGCACACCTTTTATCAGTGCGGAAAAGCGTCTGACCGTGTTATCGGTTCATCGCCATCAACAGCTGTGGTAGTTTTCCGCTTACATTGGACACGTTTTCAGTTACACGCCGACCGATTGGATGCCAGTAAATTTACTCCTCTATTGTTTGAACAATAATGTGCATTTGTGTTTATTTTTGTGGAAAGGCTATAATTTGACAATCAATATTTTTATCTTTCAGATGGCGGCCGGAGATCCAAAATGGCAGAAGGATGCGTCCGACCAGAACTTTGATTACATGTTCAAGCTACTCATCATCGGTAATTCCAGTGTGGGTAAAACGAGCTTTCTGTTCCGATACGCTGATGATTCGTTTACGTCTGCCTTCGTTTCTACGGTGGGAATTGATTTCAAGGTGAAAACCGTATTTAGGCACGATAAAAGAGTTAAACTACAAATTTGGGTGAGTTATCACGGCGCAATGGGAGTTTTAGTAATGTTTGAACAAATGTTTTAAAAACACTTTTATCTTAATTTAGGATACTGCCGGCCAGGAACGATACCGCACAATTACCACTGCATACTATCGAGGAGCCATGGGATTTATTCTAATGTATGATATTACGAACGAGGAAAGCTTCAATTCCGTTCAAGATTGGTAAGATGATATTACTGCGAAGGTTTTGAGTCAGAAACAATTGACTGCATTCATCTGCAGCATCAACACTTCATGGGTGAATTGAAGAGATGCACACTAGAGTGATTCAAATTTTGGCTCTTTCGCTCCTTGAACGATGGCATTTGCTGTTTTATTAATCCTCTCAAATTTTTGGCTAATTTGGATGTAAACAGACTCAGTTTTAAGTTTGTATGAAAATTACTATGAAAACAGTCACTTTTGTGGAAAATCGTTTCGCAATGTTGCTCATTAACCTCTAAAAATATATGACTACTTGGCAACATAGAAAATTTAGCAATGCAACTGATCGTCTTTGTTGCGAAACGATTCTATGATTGTAAGATAAGTTATTGAGGAAATAGTGATTCGTGGTAAATTCAATTTAACACGTAAAAGAATAACATCAATATTAATAATCCGCATTTTTGTTGTCGTTATAAATTTGCTTACAAAAGTCAGATCGCTTCGCAGCAACAACTGTCCTCTAGCTTAGGCAGTATTCTATGGGGTCATTTGGCCGATTACATTTGAAAAGTTATTAGGTCGAAACACGGAACGGACTTTTACTTAAGTGGCGTTTTCTATAGAAATTTCCATGCAAACTTCAAACATGGCGTGCTCAGTCTAGTTACATCCAAAGAAGATAAAAATTTAGGATAAATAACACAGCAAATATTATCGTTTAAGCATAGAAGAGCGAAAAAGTCAAAATCTAATGCACACCGGTGCTGGATAGAATGATTCTTTCTTACATGAATCATTATCAAAATGTCAAGTTTAATTCAGTTCTACGACTGATAGATTTATTGCAGCTGCACTTAATTCTCAAAGCAACAATTGAAAGGATCTTCTGTGGGATATTGAAATGCCTCACAGATCTCATCCTATACTGATTTTAGCGCAACAAGTTGCATTCGAATGAAGAAAACAACCTCACAGTCCAGTCGATGAATTTGATAATAATTAAGTGATATAATAATAGTTTTTTTCCATTTCCAATAAATTCTGTTTATATAGAGGATGCAGGGTACAAAAATAGTTCTAGAAGTTTAACGACTTAGATGGCATACACTCAGGTCAGAACAGACTTATCCAACGAGAGGTCAAAGCATCTTCAAATTTTTAAATGATTGCCATTGTCATTTTCAACTTTTGTATTTCATCTTGTAAGGTCAAATCAACTCTGTGAAATCGAAGATCGATTTATTTTTGTATTTTTTTTATTTCTCTGAAATTTTGCATATACAATCATTGTGATCAAAAAACATAATTTGCATCATTGATTTGCCATTTTGACTCTAGCCTAACTTATGACAAGGGCCTAAGCAAAAACACCTTGAACACCTCCATAACTTGAAAACGGCTGCTCCGGTCGTTTTGGTATCTTTGGCAATGTTTAAGGTAATCATTGGGGCTATGTGAAAAAAATATACACTGTGAAAAAAATTGTTCAATCATTGAAAGTAAAACTTGAAAATCGATTTTCTAAAAAAAGGAATTTTTGTATATTTTTATATTTTGATATGTTGTAGCAGACAATATATACACTTTTTTGAACTATGGGTCAGAATGGAGAAATGATGGACAAAAAAGTTATAATGTTGTCAAACAAGTTATTTTTTTCTTATTCCTTTATTTATTTGGTAGGCACTCTGTGTTACTCAACCGCTACTGTGCCGAGATCTACTGTGGTATTCTGCAGCCAGAATCCACACAGAATCTATTTTTAGATTTTTCCATTATTCATTGTTGTTGTCGTTGCTGGTCCATCTCGTCGTGAGTCCATTGTGTTCGTTTTGTCCATGTCGTGTATCCAATGATCGTTGCATTGTCCGGTTGCCATTTATCCGGGTAACGTTGGAGGAATGCCTCCGAGAAGAACAAGTTGTCAGTCGTCATCAGGCAGCCGTGACGGTGAGGCGTGCATTCCAATACGCCACCGCATGGGCTGCACATCCGGTGACTGATGAGGGTTTTTGGTGGAGGGGCTGGGAATCGAACCAACGACCATTCGCTTGAAAGACGAACGTGTAGCCAACTACGCTACGGGACCCCCCCCCCTTGTCAAATAAGTTGGTTTTTCAAAAATTACCGAAATATTCTTTTTACATTTTTATCGACTTGATTTTATGAAAGTTTGCAAAATTTTCAATGGAAAAGGTGTACAGTATTTTTTTTCCAAGTGCTACCGTTTTTGAGAAACAGCGGTTATAAGATAAAATATACCGATTTTTAAAATATTCAGTAATTTTTTAATGTTTTTCGATTCTATTCAACCTGGAATCACATTTTACTGATCCGTTGATATTTATTGACAAAATGGAGTAGTGGTTGGCCATTTTCATGGTATGAAATGGTGGAGCAAAAAATCTTTACTTAGAAAAAATCAAATCCGAATCCTTCAACCTAACTATTTTTTGGTATATCATTTAGCGGAAGACTTATTATCAACATTGAAGGTGAATCAGAATGGACAAGTGATAAACAAATATAGGAAATGAATAAAAAAGGAAGCCTAGACTATCCTTGGCCAATAATAGAGGAAACGCCTGGAGCATTTTGAAACCTGTTGGCATTCGTTGCAGTATATGAATTTGTATTCAATTTGCTTTGGCCTTGCTTGAATTGAGAAATATAGCCAAAAGTTGAAATTGTAGAGTCCTGACAGTGAATTTGCTTGAAAACTTCATTGATCTAGGATCAACCATTCGAATATCTTCCTTTCCATTACATAATAAATCATTAACACTAGATTGGGTAGTTTGTCTGGCCAATTCCAAATCTATACCAACTAATTTAGCAATCAGAAAGATTTCCAAAACCGTTATTTTTAAACACGTTTATCAATCCTTGCAACAGATGTCCACCTTCAAATGCATTATACCCTCTGAACTATCTTAAGCTTGTTATCTGCTTGTCGTTGTCACTTGAACAAAATGCAATTTTTGTTATACACTAAGGTTTTTTTTACGTCGCTCCATGTACCGCGTAAAAAAAACGCGTAAAAAAAACCGCGTTATTTCAAAAAACGACGTAAAAAACCGCGCTATTTTAAAAAAACGACGTAAAAAAACCTATTGGGGGACTTAGAAAATTTTATATGTTGGTGCCCACTGGGGACTTGAAAGATTTTTTTATGCCGGTGCCTACTGGGGACTTAGAAAATTTTAAATTGGGACTTATAATGGACGGGGCTTCTTCCTATTTGTTTGCTAGGTGTTGTTTGTAGGTCATAGTACGCGTAATATGGCACATGGTTTTGTGATATGAAACCAAAATGTGTTCCGATCTATGCTCAAGCTCATCCAAGAATCTCCTGAAATAAGGCCTTGAGATCTATGGAATAAGGCCTTGAGATCTATAAAGATCTGTCCGCCTGTTTCAAATATGGTACATGCTCTGTGTGACTCATAGAACAGATTGTGTTCAAAGCCTAAGTTCTTGGTCATCCAAAAATTCGAAACAAGGCCTTTAGATCTACGCGTAACCATAGATCTGTCCGCTTGTTTCAAATATGGTACTTGCTCTACGTGACTCATAGAACAGATTGTGTTCAAAGCCTAAGTTATTGGTCATCAAAAAAAATCCCGAAGCAAGGTCTTTAGATCTACACGCGTAACCAAAGATTTGTCCGCCTGTTTCAAATATGGTACATGCTCTGTGTGACTCATAGAACAGATTGTGTTCAAAGCCTAAGTTCTTGGTCATCCAAAAAATTCCGAAACAAGGCCTTTAGATCTACATCGTAACCAAAGATCTGTCCGCCTGTTTCAAATATGGTACATGCTCTGTGTGACTCATAGAACAGATTGTGTTCAAAGCCTAAGTTATTGGTCATCCAAAAAAATCCCGAAGCAAGGCCTTTAGATCTACACGCGTAACCAAAGATTTGTCCGCCTGTTTCAAATATGGTACATGCTCTACGTGACTCATAGAATAGATTGTGTTCAAAGCATAAGCTCTGGGTCATCCAAAAACAATTCCGAAGTAAGGTTTTTGGATCTATACGCGTAACCAAAGATCCGTCCGCCGGTTGCAAATATGGTACATGCTCTGTGTGACTCATAGAACAGATTGTGTTCAAAGCCTAAGTTATTGGTCATCCAAAAAAATCCCGAAGTAAGGCCTTTAGATCTACACGCGTAACCAAAGATCTGTCCTCTTGTTTCAAATATGGTACTTGCTCTGTGTGACTCATAGAATAGATTGTGTTCAAAGCCTTAGTTCTGGGTCATCCGAAAAATCCCAGTAAGGCCTTTAGATCTACAAGCGTAACCAAAGATCCGTCCGCCTGTTTCAAATATGGCACATGCTCTGCGTGACTCATAGAATAGATTGAGTTCAAAGCATAAGTCCTTAACTTCCCTCAGGGTATGGGCAGAATTCCGTTGTGTAGGCTAAACGGTGATTATGCTTAAGCTGAAGAACCGGTCTTTGATCCTCAACCTGCACATTCTCTCATGAATCGGTCACCACCAGATCGCGCCTTTGAATATCGCCCATCACTATGGGGACAAGAAGGCGAGGTACACAGTCTATTATATGAACCACACAGATCATGTACCATATTTGAAAAAGCCGATAGATCTTTGGTTACTCGTGTTGATGTAAAGGGCTTACTTTGGAACTTTTTGGATGACCAAGAACTTATGCCCTCCTTAGCTGTGCGGTAAGACGCGCGGCTACAAAGCAAGACCATGCTGAGGGTGGCTGGGTTCGATTCCCGGTGCCGGTCTAAACAATTTTCGGATTGAAATTGTCTCGACTTCCTGGGCATAAAAGTATCATCGTGCTAGCCTCATGATATAGGTACGAATGCAAAATGGTATCTTGGCTTAGAAACCTCGCAGTTGATAACTGTGGAAGTGCTTAATGAACACTAAGCTGCGAGGCGGCTCTGTCCCAGTGTGGGGATGTAATGCCAAAAAGAAGAAGAAGAAGAACTTATGCTTTGAACACAGTCTATTCTATGAACCACGAAGAGCATGTACCATATTTAAAACAGGCTAATAGATCTTTGGTTACGCATGTAGATCAAAAGGCCTTACTTCAAGGATCTCTTGGATGACCAAGAACTTATGCTTTGATTACAATCTATCCTATGAGTCACATATAGCATGTAGCACATTTGAAACAGGTGGTTAAATCTTTGGTTACACGTGTAGATCTAAAGGCCTTACTTCGGAAGTTTTTTGGATGAACAAGAACTTATGCTTTGAATACAATCTTTTCTATGAGTCACACAGAGCATGTACCGTATTTGAAACAGGCGGACAGATCTTTGGTTACGCGTGTAGATCTAAAGGCCTTGCTTCGCGATTGTTTGGATGACCAATAACTTATGCTTTGAACACAATCTATTCTAGGAGTCACACAGAGCATGTACCATATTTGAAACAGGCTAATAGATCTTTGGTTACGCGTATAGATATAAAGGCCTTACTTCGGAATCTTTTTGGATGACCAATAACTTATGCTTTGAACACAATCTATTCTATGAGTCATGCAGAGCATGTACCATATTTGAAACAGGCTAATAGATCTTTGGTTACGCGTATAGATCTAAAGGCCTTACTTCGGAATCTTTTTGGATGACCAATAACTTGAGCTTTGAACACAATTTATTCTATGAGTTACACAGAGCATGTACCATATTTGAAACAGGCGGACGGATCTTTGGTTATGCGTGTAGATCTAAAGGCCTTGCTTCGGGATTTTTTTTTGATGATCAATAACTTATGCTTTGAACACAATCTATTCTATGAGTCACGCAGAGCATGTACCATATTTGAAACAGGCGGACAGATCTTTAATTACGCGTGTAGATCTAAAGGCCTTGCTTCGGGATTTTTTTGGATGAATAATAACTTAGGCTTTGAACACAATCTATTCTATGAACCACACAGAGCATGCACCATATTTGAAACAGGCGGATAGATCTTTGGTTACGCGTATAGATCTAAAGGCCTTACTTCGGAATTTTTTTGGATGACCAATAACTTATGCTTTGAACACAATCTATTCTATGAGTCACGCAGAGCATGTACCATATTTGAAACATGCGGACAGATCTTTGGTTACGCGTGTAGATCTAAAGGCCTTGCTTCGGGATTTTTTTGGATGATCAATAACTTATGCTTTGAACACAATCTATTCTATGAGTCACGCAGAGCTTGTACCATATTTGAAACAGGCGGACAGATCTTTGGTTACGCGTGTAGATCTAAAGGCCTTGCTTCGGGATTTTTTGGATGACCAATAACTTAGGCTCTGAACACAATCTATTCTATGAACCACACAGAGCATGCACCATATTTGAAGCAGGCGGATAGATCTTTGGTTACGCGTGTAGATCTCAAGGCCTTACTTCGGAAGTTTTCTGGATGACCAAGAACTTATGCTTTGAACACAATCTTTTCTATGAGTCACACAGAGCATGTACCGTATTTGAAACAGGCGGACAGATCTTTGGTTACGCGTGTAGATCTAAAGGCCTTGCTTCGGGATTTTTTTTTGGATGACCAAGAACTTATGCTTTGAACACAATCTATTCTATGAACCACACAGAGCATGCACCATATTTGAAACAAGAGGACAGATCTTTATAGATCTTAAAGCCTTATATCATAGATCTCAAGGCCTTATTTCAGGAGATTCTTGGAAGAGTTTGAGCATAGATCGGAAGACATTCCTGGTTTCATATCACAAAAACCATGTACCATATCACGATCCATACTAGCGTACTGTGACCTACAAACAACACCTAGCAAAATAGGAAGAAGCCCCGTCCATTATAAGTCCCCAGTAGGCACCGGCATAAAAATCTTCTGAGTCCCCAGTAGGCACCAACATATAAAATTTTCTAAGTCAATAGGTTTTTTTTTACGTCGTTTTTTTTAAATAGCGCGGTTTTATTTTACGTCGTTTTTTTGAAATAACGCGGTTTTTTTTTACGTCGGTACCGCGTAAAAATATCCGCGTAAAAAAAACCGCGCAAAAAAAACCGCGTAAAAAAAAACTTCAGTGTAATTGCCAACTATAACAGAAGAGCGTTTGATTGAAATATAATTTATCATTATACGATATATAAGTTTCGGAGATAACCCGTCTTTTTGATTTTTTTTTGTTTCAACTTTTGCCCACCTTGACCTACTGTGCAACGATTTATACTAGTTTTTTGCTATAATTCTTTCACAAGATGGTTTACCTTAAGGTTGTATTTCGAAAAACAAATTATTTGTTTTTTTCTATGTAAAGTATTTTGTCCACAACCTCATACCATAAAAATGGCCAACCACTGCTCCATTACATACTAGCATTTGTCAATAAATATCGATGAGTCCGTAAAATTTGATTCTAGGTTATATAGAATCGAAAAACAATCGAAAACGAATGAAAATTATAAAAATCGGTAGGGGAAGTGTACCGGTTTTGGCCACCTTAGTGCCTAATTTGGCCAACCCTGAAAAATGCATATTTTCCAAAAACTATCGGTTATTTTCCGCAGCGAAGATTCGTAGGGATATATCTTCTGTTACAGCTAATAAAACCCTCGGAAATTGCTTTATTTTCGAATTTATGCGAGAAACTGGCCAAATTAGAAAATTGGATTAGATAAATTAGAAATAGAAATAGAAACGTAAAAATAATATTTCAACCATTTTTGAAAAACAAACTTATTTAAAAAAATTATAACTTTTTTGTCCATCATTTCTCCATTATGACCCATAGTGCAAAAAAGTACATATATTGTCTGCTACAACATATCAGAAAATAAAAAATATCGAAAAATTTGTTTTTGAGAAAATTGATTTTAAGGTTTTATTTTCAATGATTGACATTTTTTTTCACAGTGTATATTTTTTTCACGTAGCCTAAAACATTGTCGAAGACACCAAAACGATCGGACAAGCCGTTTTCAAATTATGTTCTTGTAAAAGTGTTCAAGGTGTTTTTGCTAAGGCCCTTGTTAAAAGTTAAAACTAGAGACAAAATGACAAACCAAACACGAAAAAAAAATTGTTCAAGGATGTATGAATACTTTGTCGTTTTTTTAAGAAACTACATATGTCCACGTTCTTTGAGGAGCAATTGTGGAGTATTGCTTACAGTTTTAGTACAGGAAGTTCCCCAGGGTGTTGAGTTTTACCAAAAACTGATCTGTATCGAAGAAATCGAAATATTTGATGCCAATTTGTTCAAAAACAGTTTTTTGTTGTTTTCTCGAAATAGTGTAAAATGGATATATGCAATTTTGCATCTACACGTTAAAATGGTTCGGTTTAGGGGGAGATCTCCCAGTGCCGGACACATAAGCCGTTTAAAGAAAAACTTTCTTATTATCCGGATTATGTTTAATTGTATACAATAAACACAAAATATTAGAGATGGGCGTTCATATCAGGAACCGGTCAAATTATCCGGATCTTTGAAGTGAGTGAATGATTCGAAGCTCACTTTTAGAAAGTTCCGGTTCACCTGATCAGTAAATTATCTAACCTTTTGTAAGGAAATGGCAAACAAAAAGTTTATTGTAGGTCCTATATGCTTTTGAGCGGAGAGGGGTGACATTATTGTCTGTACGAGTCAGGAGTGTTGTCCTGAAGTACAATTGTTTCACCATAAAGCATTCTCCTTACATTTTTAACCAAAGATCCGATCCGTATGAAAGATTCGGATCACTGAATATGATCATTGATGATGCATATACAAACTATGTATGATCATTTGAACACGACAATGTATTTCGATGATGAATTTTGGTGAAAAATTTCACGATTCAGAAAAGTGTCCACAAGCACCGGACACTATGGCATCATGTTGAAATATGACCAAGTTTCTATCACATGAGTAAAGACATCATTTAGAATAGTAATTTTTTTCACATGCTTTAAATTGTGGATATCAAAATAGTTAAGTTAGTAGACCTTATTTGACTCGCGCTAAATTTCTTATATCCTACTCCAAATTCGTCCGTTTTTCAAAGACATTTTTGGTTTGCTAATTTCTGTGGCTTTCTGATCTTTACCAAGAAGAAACATTTGAATTGAAGTAAGTTTAATAAAAAGGCTTGATCGAGCTGGTGGTAGGTTGGAGTGGCTCGATTAATCCACAAAAAATCATTAGGGCTCTGCGCCGATATAATATATAAAAAGCAGCGTTGTCCAAACATACTCCCCACCTTGGAGTGTCAACTTCAACAGATGAATAGATATAGTGATCGCTGTATCACAGATGTTTTTATACAAGTCAAGTTACAATAGATTTCGATTACTAACATAGGATAACAATGGTCAAACAAACTTATTCTACAGTCTCAAATATTTTCAGAAACAACTAAGGTGGGAGTCTCCTATCAACACAATATTGTTTGGGAAACACGTTTCTTCCTAAACCAACACACTAATTTTGTTCGTTCTGAAGCTGCTTTTGTTCCTTAATTTGCTCAGCAATGTCACAGGAATGCATGGGTACACGAAACGATCCTTTAAACGCCAAATGATGTGAAAGCAAAGCGATCTCAAAATGCGTGTGTAAGAACGTTGTAAATATGGTAACCAATCCAGAATTCGCCAAACGCACTCGCCATTGTTGTGAGCATGTTCCTCGACCAGAGCTGCCTATAGCTCGAGATGAGTCGAGAACGTACATACTTTGCCAGATGGCTACCGATTGGGCCACACCATCGTAGCTGGGAGTGATGGTAATTCTTCGTTGTTAAATAGCATAATTCACAATGTTTCTCACTTTCATCACTTGGTTTGAGGACGTTGCATGATCAGGATCGAATCGAAATGCTAGCGTTGTCTTCCAGAAACGTTCGCATATGTTGAAATTTCAATTCCATTGTTGTAGTGTTGATACTCGCCAGATTTAAACAATTCCTCACAGGTTTATCGCATGGATCCTGGTCACGGCACCATATGATCGAGCTGGTGGTAGGTTGGAGTGGCTCGATTATCCCACACGACAAAGCAGGAATTTGGTTCACATAAAATCACCTTTTATTTCTGACAAGAGACATTACACGTATTGACTAACCTACGTTGTGATATATAATGAGGTTCAGATGGCATACAGAAAGAGATAATCCACAAAAAATCATTAGGGCTCTGCGCCGATATAATATATAAAAAGCAGCGTTGTCCAAACAAGGCTATTTGAGCACACGAAAAATCGCTTCGTCCGAACCCGGGTGACAGCTACCAGATAAGAAATTTATTTTGCGCCACAAATCATGATCGTTATTTGCAATATGGCAAATATTGACCATCTTCACAAAATCAGAATACATTCGATTGATTTTAATATGGTTGATTCAAACTAAGGCGAAACATGATAATTTTAAGCATTTTTGTTCAATTTCAAATTTTGTGCAAAGTTTACAACATGAGGATGTAATGTGCCGTGCAGGTAAACAAACATTTTTATAGTTACATAAGATGGTGATAAAATCTCTGCAAGTGTGGTTTTGAGAAGTGTCTCTGTGCATATGCACAGCCAAGATATTTAACAAAAAAATGGTTTTCGTACGGCCGAGTTGCCGAATAATATGCAATTAGTTGTAATCAAGTGTCGGTCTTCCACTGTCATTAGTCGTCTGAGTACACGCGACCGCAGCGCAAGGCAATAAAACTCATCAAATGCTTTAGCCAAGCAAGCCTTTGGCACAGCAGAGTGTGATTGATTCGCACTCTATACAAATCCGCCCAACCCGTTGTTGGGGGCATAGAATGCGATCCTCTCGTTTAATAAACAATGTGCACTCGCTTGGCTGTGGATATACAATTGTAAAGCACATGTGGAGATTGGACAAATCAAGCATCCGAAAGATATTCAATTTGCAAAAAAGAGCTAACCGCGGTGGAGGTTGGTACTCGGGTTCTGATGGCATTTCCGCAAACGTGACCTTTAAGTGGTCTTGTTGTGCAGGGGTTATCACGCCTATCTAGAGAGTAGGAGGTTGAGGGTTCGAGTCCCTCCAAGCAAGGATGTCACGATCATTCAGTAATTTGCGTTCGATCATTTAGTAGTTTGTCAATAACACATTCCAGAAGCTGTATTTTAAAATATGTTGTATGGTGGACTTCTAGTGCGAAGGTTTTTCTACAACTTTGCCCAATGGTTCGTTATTAGAATTCAACTAATAACGGAGTTAGAGCGCTAGTTGCAGTAACTCAAACTGAATGATTGGAATTTTGTTATCATTTAGTCTAAGTTACTGAAACTATAACTATAACTCCGTTACTAGTGGCATCCAAACAACGAACCATTAGGCAGAGTTGTAGAAAAACCTTCGTTGAAATTCTTCTGGAGCTTCTGGAATGTGTTATTGACAAACTACTAAATGATCGAAGGCAAATTACTGAATGATCGTTAACATCCTTGCCTCCAAGACACGTGGATTCTTTTTCTCAAATTTCATATCCATTTGTCCATTTCGAAACATGTGCTGTGCATATGCACAGCCAAGATATTTAACAAAAAAAATGGTTTTCGTACGACCGAGTTGCCGAATAATATGCAATTAATTGTAAGTGTCTTCTGTTGGGATACATTCTGTGCTGGGGGAGCTCCCCCTACTAACTTATATTTGTGGAAATGTCGAAAAAGCTTAAGAGGTGCATTTTTGACTGTTCTCACCTTTCAGCTAAGCTGCGGAGGACGACTGATATTCTTTGTAGCTTAGTAGGGAAAGCACTTGTCTAGCGTTTTGGTTTCGTGGAATACAGGATTCGTGCAGTACAGGCACAACTCGAAATCTGCAAATTTTCAGAAACGACGTTTTGAATTTCTAACTCAAATTCTATATTTTTGTGATTATTTAGAATTTTACAGATCTGTCTGCATGTCTTTATACAAATGCAATAGTTTTGTGTGTTTCAGCAAGAAAGTCTAAAAAAAAATCAACAATGGTAGGGTAGGGTCAAATCAACTTTTCAAAAAATCGTCAAAATTTTAAATACTCGTAACTTTTGATGTATTTCAACCTGAGTTTTTGTCAGGTGGAACTTTATACCATTTTCCGTGCTTTGCCATAAAAATATCAGAAACGAAAAATTTCGAGTTGTGCCTGTAGCCTTGCGAGCAAATGCGTAAGATTGCCAATCCGGAGATAGCGAGTTAGATTCTCGATCCAGTCTAGGATGCTTTCGGGTTGGAAACTCCCTTCTCTATGCAAGTGGAATGAAAGACGTCGCTTATGAAGCTGGTGTTTATGTCTTTTGGTATGTCTCTACAATATTTGGGAACTGAATGAATGAACTAAGAGAAATACATAGTTTGAATATGTGAGATGCATATGAAAGATTCTGATCATCAGACTGAATGACCCAGATCTGATCTGGTCTATGGTGCAAAATAAATTTCTGTATCCGGTAGCTGTCCCCCGGGTCTGTACAGTGAGTTTTTTCTTGTGATCAAATAGCCATTCTTTGCACCTGTTTTGTTAAGCTTACTTCAATTCAAATGTTTTTTCTTGCTATGGTATCAGAAAGCTACAGAAATAAAGCAGAAGCAAAAGTGAAGATGTCATTGAAAACGGAGGGAATTTTTGAGTAGGATGTAAGAAATTGGGCTGAAGAATCAAATAAGCTCTACTAAAACGTGTTAATATCTACAACTCGAAGCAAGTGAAAAAAATTACTATTATAAATGATGTCTAAAAACTTGTTCATATACGAACATGATGCAATAGTGTCCGGTACTCAGGGACACTTTTATGAACCGTGAAAATCTTCATCAAAATTCATCATCAAAATACATCTTCGAAAAACGAGTTCAAATGATCAAATATAGTTTGTATGAATCATTTATGATCATATTTTGTGTATATGGTATACAAGTAAACATAATTTGGCTTTTTTCGGTGACGATTAAATCAAAACAGCAATTTAGCGTTACGCGTTTCGGCTTACTACGCTTCAGCCAGGTCTTCCCCTACCTATTATAGTCGCACACTCCGTGTTTTCCGAAGCAAATGTAAAGTCATATTCCTGATCGCTGATTCTTGGGTTGGGTCGCCAATTGTCAGTCGCCCTGTACATCGGCGCACCCGCATTTTCTTCGATTGCAGCGAGTTCGGGGTCTACCTCGGAAGCAACGTGTATGTGCCCTTTCTTGTAGATAGAACATAAATATGAGGTCATCAAACCATCTCGAAGGCATTTTTTCTCCCTCCCTCTCCCAGATCATTTCAATCACTTGGTGAATTTATTTCCCGGCCGGGATTCCATTTTTCACAGCAGCCTTATACCGTTACCTAGCTTTACCCGAACCCGAGCAAACAAAAATGGCTCAATGGAAACAAATCGTGATTTGATAGCAAGATGAGTTATAAATATGTTTGATATAATAGATAAAAGATAATGCATTGGAAGGGTACTGCACGTGAACTATTGATTATGGTCAAGTTAGCTTTAAAATATTTCATCACTTCCAATTCAATTTCTAATAGGGTGACGCAAATTAAAACATACTCCTGGGACAACGCACAAGTAATTCTCGTGGGCAACAAGTGCGACATGGAAGACGAGCGTGTAATATCGTTCGAACGTGGTAAGCAACTGGCCGATCAGTTGGGCGTTGAATTCTTCGAAACATCCGCAAAGGAAAACGTGAACGTGAAGGTAAGCCTGCCCTAAAGCTAGTCAATGTGAACAAAATATTTAGAGTCTAATCATACCATCTACTTTTTAGAACGTATTTGAAAGACTAGTGGATATTATCTGCGATAAAATGTCGGAAAGCTTAGACTCCGATCCAACACTGGTAGCAGGAGGCCCCAAAGGCCAGCGACTAACAGACCAGCCCCAGGGTCCACCAAACGCCAATTGCAACTGCTAAGAATCACTTCGTAGCGTTCAACCAACACCGAGTCGAATAAAAACAGCATACGATTACATTGCTACTAGGATATCCACCCCTCTTTATCGCAGAAAGTCAGCTGGAATACAGAAACATCTCTCCAAGTACGTGGTACCACAGAGATGTCGGGAAACATTTTGGATTGGAAGAATTGTTCATATCGTAAAGCATAACGGCGTTGTCTTTTTCGTTGCTCTAAAATTTGTTGGATAAATTTAAGATCGTTTCATTGTGGAGATAGCAACATTGATCTCGGTGATTTGGAGTTCGGAGTCACATTATAGAATCCGGGATTCTGTGTGGATGGTCTTTGTTTTTATCTGGAGCAAAATGTCTAGAAATACTATTGGAAAACTGATGTTGTCAGTTAGTGAATATAACAATAGAGCGTGTAGTAAAAGCGGAAAATTTTGTTGGTAGGAAGAGCACTCATTTACAGACACAGTACGAATATCTAGGTATGTTGTTCTAGTGTAGACAATAAACATAAGCGAAAGTTTGGGCGATCTGCGAATTTCAGTTGCAATTACTGACACAGAAATCATCAGTATTAAACATAACGGAAATATGTTAACTGAAAACCGATACAATCATCCACTAATAAAAGGCATGATTTTTTGCTAACAAACAGAATTGGAGCTTGGAGTGTTGAATCAACAAGCCTGTGTGGCTTTTTGGCTTTATTTCTCAGCAGTACGCAGTCAATTGGTCACTATAAACAGTATATCGATCAGCATTCCACGAGGCAGAGTTAATCCGATTTAGGAACATCCTACCATGAGTTGAGTAGATCACATCCTGTAAGACTAGAATGACAAGAATTCCTTGAACTTACTGACGATGTAAATAACCCCCTTCGTAGGGCATTGCCACCAGGTAGTGTCAAATTTTGTTTGACGTTTTTGGATCTATGAGAAGTAAATCTTCCAACTATGTAACAACTTTAAAATAAAGCATAAAATCAACGACATCGACAGATTCACCAAAGAAACAAATAGACATACAAATACAAACATATTGCTACAAATCGAACCTTTTTTGTCGTACTTTGGACACTAACTGTGAATTATAAAAAAAATACACAAGGATGAATAAATGGTGTTAGCTAAAACGAAATACAAACAACTGAATGATGTTATCAATGTCTCCATCATTCTAATGCGTGTTTTCGTTGTTCATTGAAGTTTCAATCGAAGGGATACGTCTTAACAAATATAATATAAATACATCTGCATGTGCCTACAATAGCTGAGAGATGTTCTCCAACAAACTGATTTCACTTTGACCATCTTTTTTCCAAACAGGAAAAATCGGTTTTTCGAGACTTTCTCTGTTGTTGCTAGTGCTTATCTTCTAACCATGATATGGCGAATAAGCTACGCTCCATTGGTTTCCAGCCGAAAAGAAAACAAATAGCATGCCTAATTCCGAAGTTGTATTTACATAAATCTCGACTTATATCAAAGAAGCAGAAATCGTTCGAATCGCACAGAACCACTGTTTTATTACCGATTTTTGTTGCAATAAAAATGCTTACAGATTAAGATATTTTTATTCGGCCAAAACCTGCTTCTTCAAATGAATTCGAACTATATCGATACATTGTGATTGTTGCTCACTATACATGCACTGTAATTTATTTAGGAAGGATATTTTTGATATGTTCTGGATGGTACACAAAACGGTAAGCGAATAATATTTTGTACAGAACTAATTATAATACAGATTGATTCTACATTATTTTTTTGATCAAAACCCTTATAGTGAATTCGTATCTAATATGTACACTGATAACTAATTTGCCCATAACTTAATCAATGAAGGAAAACAATTAACGTATAAACGTACTACAAAACAAACAAAATTAAAATAATTATCATTATTGTTGTAATAAATAAACTATATATACCTACTAATAAGCAGAGAAATATAAACAAAATCCTACCAACTGGCGTTTATAAACGTTTATTGAACTCACATTCCTTCCATATACTAGAGACGGGCGTTCAGATCCGGAACCATTAAAATGATCCGGATCTTCGAAGTGAATGAATGATTCATAGTTTACTTTTTAAAAATCCGGCAACAGGCAAACCATATACACCTTGGATTTCGAATTATAACAACGGTCAACGTCGATTTATTTGATACACACTCCGCTAAACAATACACGTTTTATTGTCTCATTCGATTATTTTATTTAATAAAGATCATCTTTACCAAATAACCCATATTTTTGCACGTCTCTAACTATTACATGAATCAAAATAGTGCTGCAGTGCGAACCAACCTGAAGAATTGAATGGATGCTTTACAAAAATCTGGTGAGTAACAGTTCAAAATTAGATTTCAGCAGTTTAATTTTTAATTTTTAGGAAGTTGTTGTACTAGTGGTTTATAGTAAATTCCGTTTGCCAGAGCCAAACCTTATTTGTAGAAGAGATCATGTAGAGCCCAGCGTGCTGAGGCTTGTTAGCTTGCAGTGGTTTTCATACGTACACACTTAAATCATTTCACAGATTTCGGTGCATTTTGCTTCAATTCACCGTAATCTCAACAGCAGAACTGTTCGGTTATTTCATCAAATTTTCTGCGATTTTTCCTTTGTTCAACTGTCCACTACCTCGTTGCAGAATGTCTGCGCTCAAAACTCTCGACGGTGTACAACACGCGTTGGAGTCGTCCGCCGCGGCTAAATATTGGGCGGCTACAAGACGGTAGACTAGCCCAAGAATACGCGCAGCAGCTGGAAGTGGCACTCCCAACGGAAGAGCAGCTAGGCGCAGCATCTCTTGAAGATGGCTGGAAAGATATTCAATCCGCCATTGCGTTGGAAGCACCGCAATCGCTGCACTAGGCACGGTGGCTCCGGATCAGAGAAACGACTGGTATGACGGCGAATGTGAGCAGTTAGTAGAAGAGAAGAATGCAACATGGGCAAGATTGCTGCAACACCGCACGAGGGCAAACGAGGCACGATACAAATGAGCGCGGAACAGACAAATTTCGATTTTCCGGAGGAAAAAGCGCCAGCAGGAAGATCGAGACCGTGAAGAAACGGAGGAACTGTACCGCGCTAATAACACACGAAAGTTCTATGAGAGGTTGAACCATTCACGTAAGGGCCACGTGCCACAGCCCGATATGTGTAAGGATATAAACGGGAACCTTCTTACAAACGAGCGTGAGGCGATTCAAAGGTGACGGCAGCACTACGAAGAACACCTGAATGGCGATATGGCAGACAACGGTGGCGGTATGGTAATGAACCTAGGAGCACGCGCGCAGGACATGCAACTTCTGGCTCCAAATCTCCAGGAAATCCAGGAGGTGATCGGCCGGCTGAAAAACAACAAAGCCCCTGGAAATGACCAACTATTAGGAGAGCTGTTTATACACGGTGGTGCGGCACTGGCTAGAGCGCTGCACTTGGTAATTACCAAGGTTTGGGAGGATAAGGTTCTGCCGCAGGAGTGGATGGAAGGTGTTGTGTGTCCCATCTACAAAAAGGGCGATAAGCTGGATTGTAGCAACTACCGCGCAATCACATTGCTGAACGCCGCCTACAAGCTACTCTCCAAAATCACAAGCTACGATGGAGACGTTTCTGTGGAGAGGAATGCCCGCGCGCTTTCCGATCATGCAGCTAGCTCGGAAGAAAGAGAACGGCGGCTTGAATTTGCACGGGTTGGCGTTGAAAAGTCGCAGACTGGCTACCAATCGACATTTGCAAGAGATCGAATCCATTCCTTACAATAAATCCCTTCTTTTCCAAGCAATTACTCGCCCCGCAATTTCAATAAACAATCCTCACGTAAAATCAATCCTATCAAATTTATCCCAAATTCCCCACCCAATCCAACAAAAGCTCTCCGCCGATCTGATCCACCAGCACTTCGTTCAGCATACTGAAATGCCAAAGGTGGAACGAAACAGTCCAGCGCTAGACTGGACACGTGCGTGGCGAAATATTGGAATGAAGGAACTTTCCTCATCGCAACGATCTCAACTTTACCTGCTGGTGAATGGGAAAATCGAACATCGGAAGCTTTTGCACGTGATGCATCGTTATTTTTTTTTTTAAGCAAGGGAAACGGAAATCTGCAACCAGACACCTGAGGAGGTAACTCAGGTAGTGTGGGTATGGGTATGCCATGTTACTCTTACCCGACCCACTAAAACCAAAACCCTTTCGCCAGTCCGTACCCCCGACCCGCAATTAAGCAATACATCAGGGGGGGACTATTGAGAACGCTCACGCCTATGCTAAAGCACTTGACGTTAATACACACAACATCGACTTCAAGAGTGACTACCTCACCACCCGTCGATCGCAAGCTATGATAGTAATCTATCATAGCTTAACGTAACGTATTGTAATCTCACGTTGGAGACGAGCACTCCGACAACAACCACCGCGCATGAACCGCAATGACCTCTATATCTACATACTGAGGTCCCCGCAGCCCATCCGCGACATGTTGGTTGTCGGGGTGAGCAAAGTGTTCACTGCATCACAGATGCCCTTACTGCACTCGTTGGTTTTGTTCAAGACGCCACCACCGCTGCAGTTTCGACATAATCTGTTGAGATGCTGTGTTCATTGCATTCCATATAGCTTCCTCCCGGCACATCCTCTCGACGAGGTTGTCCGGGGTTGTATCCATACCACTAACAAGCAGCATGGCATTGCGTTCTACCTCGAATCGCGGGCATGCGAACATCACATGCTCTGCCGACTCTACCTCACCTACACATTCAGGACACTCCGCAGAATCTGCGAAGCCAAACCTGTGTAGGAATTTTTTAAAGCAACCATGTTCAGACAACACCTGTGTTAGGTGGAAGTTGACTTGACCATGCTTCCTATCAACCCAGTTGGACACATCCGGAATTAGTCTGTGGGCCTGTAGTCTGTGTGACCTTTGACTGCGGTGTCCCATGCTCTTTGCCATTTGAGCAACGAGGCTGCTCTCTTGACACGTCGCACTTGCACCGAGTCCCTTTTGTTGTAGCACTCCACATCTTCCTCTAGGAGTATGTCAATCGGCATCATTCCAGCTATAACGCACGTGCCTCATATGATATGGTGCGATATGCGCTCGCGACACGTAGGCACATCAGCCGGTGTACTCTGATCAGTTTCTTTACATTGTACTCGGCTTTTAGTGCTACGGCCCATGCCAGCACGCCATAACGTATGATAGACAATTAATGCTACGCCAGCTATCAGCCTACGCACTTGACTATGCACCGCCGATCTGTTGGACATCATTCGTGATAAAGATTTTATCGCCAATGAAGACCGCTGACAAGCATAATCGACGTGGCTCGTAAAATTGTGCTTATCGTCGATCATCACGAAGTTAACAGTGCAGGTCCCTACTCTTATCCTCGCTTGCTGCAACCCATGGCGGTTATGCACCACCACGACTTCCGTCTTGTGGTGTGCAAGGGACAACCGTCTCGAGTTGAGCCATTCCTCCACTCTGCCAATCGCGTATGAAGCCTTCAGTCTGACTTCGTCGAGAGTGTCTCCTGTTACCTCCAGCATTACGTCATCCGCGAAGCCTTCAATCTTCACACCGGCCGGGAGACTTAAGCGTAATACTCCGTCGTACATAATATTCCACAGAACCGGTCCGAGGATCGATCCCTGTGGAACACCCGCAGACACTACGATCTTTAACTTTTCAGTATCCTGCACAGGTAATCCGGAACTCTCAATCGGTGCAGGGAGTCCCAGCTAGCATAGTTAAACGCGTTTTTTACATCAAGTGTAGTCATCGCGCAGTACCTAATACCTCTTCTGTTTAAACCTCTCGCTATCTTGGCCATATCCGTTACCGCTCGAATTGCTTCGATGGTAGAACGGCCGTTAGGAAAACCATACTGGTTGCTGGATAAGCCACCAGCACACTCTGTATAGGCCGACAAACTATTCAGGCACCAATTTCTGCCGTTTCCATCGATCTGGGAAGTTTCCTTCGTCCATGAATCTCTGGAGGCAGCTCCTGAACATATCTGGATCGGCAAGAATGGCGTGTTTAAGGGCCAGGTTTGGAATACCATCCGGGCCTGGCGCCAATCCATCTACTATTCCGGCTAACATCTCTGGGTATTATTCAGGAGGTGTGCTATTGGTCCTAGACATCACTATCTTGTATGCATCTCCCCATGGGGTGTCATACGCCATCCTGCACAGCTGTCCAAAGCAGGCTCACTTGCTACATTTAATCTCGTAGTTCAGAGCTCTGCTCGCTGTCTGGAATACCCCACGTCTATCGAATCACTCAGCGTCCGTTCTAGCACGTCGCAACCTTCTTTTAGTTCTAAGACAGGTTCTACGAAGATCTGCGATCGTGTCAGACCACCAGTACACTGGTTGTCGACTGCTTGGGGGCTGGGTCTTCCTTGGCACCGCTATATCACAGGCACGTGTTAGTACCTCCGTCAGTTCGTTACCGCTCAGTCCTGTAGTCCTACTTTCCCAGCGCAGCGCCTCCTCCAACAGTTCTTGATTGAACTGTGAGGTGCGCCATCCGGGATCAGTTGCACCACCCCTTCTCGTCGTACTTTTCCGGGTATACTCGACCATAAAACGTACCTCCTGATGGTCGCTAGAAGTATGACCCTCGTGGACCATCCATCCTGGTTCTTCGGTCCATCCTGCGCTGCAGAAGGTGACGTCGATACATGAATCACCGCTCGGTCCTCTAAACGTTGGCACTTGACCTTCGTTCAGCAGAACTACGTTCAATACCGCTAGTGACTCTAGCAGGATATAACCTCTAGCGTTAGTGAACCGGGAACCCCAGTCCACTGCCCACGCATTGAAGTCACCTGCTACAACTACTGGTTTAAGGCCAGTTAGTTTCGCCGCAAGAATATCAACTACCCTAGTGTACTGCTCTATACTCCATCTAGGAGGACAGTAGCAGCTACAAAAGTAAACTCCGTTTACCTTTGCTATGACAAAACCCTCATCGTCAGGAGAAGATATTATCTTCTGGATGGGGTATCGCCCACAAGTCCAAATAGTGGTTCAAGTTTAGCTGTGTTACTTGCATGTCTGGACCCTTCTAGAGGCTGGACAGGCCTGAGCACCGGTGAGATGCCTGTTGTCTGCCCCGGAGGACAGATCAGACATCTCGGTGCAGCCTGGCAGGTGCGAGCCTGGTGGTTTTCGGCTCCGCACCTACGGCACAGCTTACTACGGTCAGGTCCCTTACAGTCATAGGACTTATGACCGTGGCCAAGGCACCTGTAACAGGCCTGATTGGGTTGGTTGAGCTCAGCGAGCACACCGACCAGCCCACCTTCAGTTTAACCTTATCCAGCACCTTTTTGGCCTCGGCCATAGGTACTTGGAATGAGGCAACCTACATTCCCGCAAAGCCTTTGCGTAACCGAATCGCGGATTCCTGGATCTCGACATTGCACTGCTCATTCAGTGCGTCTACCAGGTCTCCGGCTTCGGTTATCTCATCCATGCCCTTGCACTTGATGTTCCAGACTGGGCATAGGGCTCTAACCTTAACCCCGTCACCCAGGACCTCCTCCGTCAACTTTTTATACTCGGAACTCTTCCGAGTAGCATCCCGCTTCAAGACGAGAATTATCTCACCTTTGTGCGTTCTTCGAATGCAGTTGACATTCCCTCCTAGACTAGAGAGCTTCTCGATGCCTCTCATAGTCTTTAAGACATCGGCATAGCCTTTATCGTCAGTCTTGACAATAATCGCTTCGCCTCTGTCCTTCCGCTTGTCACTGGCATTGGAAGGCGCACCCTTTTCACACGGGCTCTACCCTTTTTGGCAGTGACCTGCTCCACACCTTTGGTCGCACTCCTTGCGACCTGCTGACGACTTCGTTTCGCCTTTCCTGGATTCACTACCTCCGTCCATGGTAGGTCTTCCTCCCGGCGATCCTCTGGTATCATCCTTGGTGGAGGTACCATTTTCCTCTCGGTCTAATCTACTCGGACCTTCTCGACTGTCCGTACCGAGGCTTTATTAGCTACTTTCAGGTCCGCCTCCTGCGAGACCTTACTTAGCTTAGGAGTTGCTCCGCTAATTGCCATACGCCGTTGAAGCTCTGCAGTCTGGCTCTCCGCCAGCTGCTTCCCCTCTGTAAGGAGCCGAATCTTCGATTCAGCCTCCTTCGAGGTCTTCACTGCTTGGCTAACCGCCAACTCCTTCTCTTCAGTAAGAAAACGGATCTTGTGCTCCGCCTCCTTACTGGCTTCCAGCAAGGAATTCTATTCCGACTTCGCCTCCACGACTAGAGCGCAGAGGGTCAGTACGGCCTGCTTCAAGTCCTTACTGTAATTCACCCGGTTGTCCAGGAAGGACATAATTACGTCCGATACGTCCGTAATCACCTCCATGGTCTGGACTCCATCATCCCCATGGTTGGTTATCACCGAGTTGATGACTTTGGTCAGAGTGGGGCCGTCCATTTTGACGTCGACCGGCACCTCGTCTGACCCACCACGGGCTACACCATCGCCTCCCCCCGTCGACCTTTGGGGTGATTGATCAAGGCCACTGCGCCTGGCGAAAGGGTTCTCCTTGTCGCCATTCACCTCACCTCCCTCCCTCGAAATTTTTGGTTTTGATGTGATCATTTCTGTTGGATCCCCCTTGCGGCTGTTGTCGAATCCTGCTGGTGTAATCGCCTTCGCGAGGGAGGCCATGCGAGGGTTGACTACCAGCTGAGCCACAGGATTGCACCGCGTGCTACAAAGCCCGCCACGGTTTTAGGAGACGGAAGACAGCCTGGCCATTGGCCCATTCGCCGTTTCAGGTCAGTGCACCCGGCCTTACTAAGAGAATAGAATAACCAGAATACCAGCCCTCGCGTTCACAATATTTCAATATCCAGATACAAAGTCCAATAACACGCAATCAGTATACCATAATCAGGGTCTTACTGGGATCAACCCTGATGTGCCAGTGGCACTCCCTAGGCTTGTGCTTTTGAAGCGGCACACAGTCGCTTTGATAGAATCTGCTTACGGACACTTGTGGTTTTTTGGGAGGGATTTAGCAGAGCCCACTGCTAAATCCCACCACGTCCTAGGCAGTTCTCCTGACTCGCAGACAGCTGGGGAGGGGTCGTCAAGCCCTTGGACATGGTCCCTGCTGCCCCAAAAATGTTCTATAATGGATTCAGAACTGCTGACCTCTGGAATGGAAAGCGCTTGCTATACCACGGATCCATCGGAACACACATAATGCAACACACGTGATGCAACGGGTGGCGGACAAGAAATGTCAACACTGTGACATACATGCACCTGAAACGCTAAAGAACAAGTTCTGCAGCTGCACTAGTGTCGGCCCGGCCTGGACGGTCCTACAGCAGAGGCTAGCCTGTTTTGCCAGGAATTGGAAAAGCTGCGCTTCTTTGTGAAGTACATCGGCTTTGTTAACGAGTGTAACGATAGAATTGATGTAGACGCTTTAATGTTCCAATTAGATTTAAATTGATTTGAAAACGCTGATCTACAATTGTAAATAACTTTACATAAAATGACAAAATAAAACTGAATTTTAAACGCAACAAAAAATACAGCGTGTTATAGTGTTCTACCAAAACGCATCAAGCGGCTTTTTGCCTGACATGTGATATTTTGCTCATACAAAGAAAACGGGAATCATTTCATACCAATTCATACATACATTTGTCGTAGGATATCCTCAGTTATTGGGTTGATGTATATTCGATCTGTTAAACAAAAACTTGGGCATAAAAATGGGTAATTTTTTTGTTGGCGCTTGGTGTAATTTGGCCGAAACCCGACCATGCGCAGAGAGAACCTGGAAGAGGACGTCGGCTCCAGGGCAAACCCCGCACTCGCTGGCTGTGTACAATCGCGGAAGATGTGGAAGGAGACTGACCGGTGAGACAGGGAAACTGACGAATGGCGGCCCAAGAACGAGCGACCTGGAAGATGGCATAACATTCGGTTTTGTTCCGGACAACACGGAATGGCCAACCGTAAGAAGTATAAGTAGGTATAACTAGGTAGAGAGGTTTTAATGTGATTTTTTATGTAATCATAAGTTTATTAATTTGCTGTGAATTTGAGAGCGATTTCCTTAGAAAAATGACATAACTTAAATAATTATTTCAATAAATATTTTGGCTAAGCTTAGGAGAATTTCCTGGAGAAAATAAAGAGAACTTCTCAGGAAAATCAAAGAAACTCTCAATGGCAATTCAAAACACTGTCATTCAGAAAGAGAGAGAAAGAGCTTTTCCTGGGAAAATTTAGAGAAAAAAAATTCGGGTAATTCCGTAGAAATTTATGATAACTTCATGAAATTTCATACTTCCAATAACAGTTTTGCAGATAAATTCAAAAGATTTTAGCCGGGAAATTAAGAAGTGTTTTCTAATGTAATGCAGAAGAATGCCAATGTAATGCACTAATTCGGGAGAATTACACGGAAAAATCGAAAGATCTTTCAAGGAGAAATCGGAACAAATTCATAGAAGAGGGAAATTTAGAGGACTTTTTCGAAAAATCAAGGAAAAATACGACACATCGCCATAGCGGCTTACGACGTGATGACGAACCTAGCTTTTTGAAGAAAAAAATTGCATAGGAATTCGGTAGAAATTCTCCAAATTTTCTAGATAAAAGTCATGTTGAAATGTACCCACTTACAGTACCGTGTAATAAGGGGTCGTGCACTTATTACGTAAGCATTTTCTCTGGAATTTTCAATCCCCCCTCCATAAGTGCTTACGTAATATGTGTACGACCCCTAAGCGACGATGTACAGGTACACAAAGTTGGTAAACTTTATAAATTGAAACACGACCTAATTTTCACCTAACAAAACTATTGAGTATTAAGTAATGATTGTCTTTAAAATAAACCAAAGTTATCTGTAATTTTATTATTCGAATAATTTTCGAAACGACACGCAGTAACACGAAATACCCCTCAGTTTGGGGTTTTATCCATATGCTTCACAGGCTCCTCATTCGGTCTTCGAAAATCCGCATGCTGACAGCTCATGGTGGAACTTCAGATAAACTTTCTCATGCCCGAAACCATTTGCCCTACCTTTGCTCCTGTTTATCAAAGACCTGTGATCGATCAGTGGAGAGCGATTTGCTTCATTCTGGTGGCTGATTTATAGTGCCCAGGGTCCGGAAAAGTGTTGGAATTGAGAGCGCCCACGGTACGGATTAGTTTGCGATAGTTGGTGAATCGAAATTTCGCTGATCGAATAAGAAAATTTGATTTACATTCTGACGGCTAGGGCAGGTTACTTAAGAATTTTCAAAGGAAAATCCTACGAGCAAAAAAGTTGGAAAACGGGAGCCACTGCGATTGCGCCGGAAAACGAAAAGTATCCGCGAGGGAGAACTGGGCTGAAAGTTGGAGCATCCAGCAGAATCAGTGGGCTGAGGAAATCGGATATTCGAAACGGATTTAATCGATCGTCTTCTGAAAAAAAGAGAGAGAACACATATAGGAGATGGCAGCTACGTCGAATGAAGTGATACGTAGGAGTTCGTGAAGAAAAGAAAAAAGCCATCCGGAGTGAACGTCGACATGGAGGGTGTTTTCAGTGCAACAAAGTTGTGATTAACATTTGAACTGGAAGAAGCAGCAGCAGGAACAGCAAGGAATCAACTGTGCCTCGACCAATGGTACGGTAGATGTCGTATTTACTGAACTTTATTAATGCAGCAAGGGGGCTCAGGAAAGCGCCCCCGAAATTGTTCATTTGAGGCATGTCGTAATGGCAAGAGAGGTAGGTGTATGCATTTTCCATCCAACATGCGACCAAAAATTTCCCAGACATACCAAATGGCAATTCCTAGTCTGAAAGTAGAGCCAGACAGATATTGGTTCAAAAGTGCAAACATTGGAACAATTACTATGCCACCAATGATGTGTAAATTTGTGAAAATTGTGTCCTCAAAGATCCACCCATTGCAAAACTAAGAAGAATAAGAGAAAAACCAGCACTAGTTGTGGGAACTGTGATCACAAAATCTCACGGCAAAATGTCAAATTTAGGGAGTATCATCCGAGTATGGAAAAGGAAACGGCAAATACCATGAGTAAAAGATTAGGATGTTGTATGATCTGTCTTATAAGCAACTGTAATTCACGACATTTTAGAAAGTAAATCAACAGATTTGTGCAATGGACTGGTGTTTGATGCCGTTTTCATAAGTGATGATCGTCATTCAATGGAATAAAGTGAACGATTTGAGTGAGCACATCAATAATCTTGAGCCAATCACTGATTGCTGGTGCATTGAAGCAAGTATTAAAATTGTGATTAAAACTAAATCAACATCGAACTTTGGGAAGAAATAAAATTAGATTGACATGAAGTGCACGAGGATTGTATGTAGGTGTGTTGCAGAAATGGGAAGAGTGTGATGTCATGTGAAGATATGCATACCGACTGGAGTAGGTGTGCTGATTGCTCTCCGTCCCTAACTTGGTGGAGCGGGAGAAAGCTAAAACGCAGCGCATGCGAAATGGATACGTGGGCATTCGTCCTTTCAATTAACAGTCCTTGCTGTCAACTGGTGTGTTCTGTGAATGTACCCATTTTGCAGCACAAATGGGTGTACCAATAACATTTCATCAAACATGCAATGGATCAATTACTTAATGCATGCGACAAGTCAAAATATGCGGATCCTTATGATTCGCAATATATTGTGGGAGATGTAGTAAGATGACAGCACACTCTGCTGTGTGGGTATTGGCAGACGTTGCGATCCTTTTGCAATTCGGCAAGTTATCATCATAGCGATTCTACCTTTTCACTTAATTCTCACCTTTTCTACTTATTTGTGATATTATATTTTTTCCTACAGTGCTTCGAAAACGAATGTTATGTTTAAATTTTGCCTTTCTTGTACACTAATTGTATGTAAAGGCTATAAGATCACCCAAAAACTTTTTTATAGGAGACTCGGGAACCCATAGTGTTATATAGTGTTATTGACCCAGCTAGATGAACTGTGATTATGTCTGTGTGTGTTTGTATGTGCACAAGGAAACTTACTATTTTTTTGACACTTACTTTTATCCGATTTGCTCGACGAGAAATCCGGCTCCATTGTTTCCTAACAAAATGGCCAAAACGAGATCTGGACTTCAAAGTTATGACAAAAATGCTTTTTTATAAGCAAAACACGCGCAAAAAATCTCACTCACCTTTAAGTATGCCTAATGCACAAGAGAGGAACAAATACCACTATGAGGAATGAGGTTTTCTAATGTAGGGAGAGATCCCCCAGCGCCAGACACCTCCCAATGCCGGACACTTGTCAAAACGACACTTCTTGAAGTTTTTCCAACGTCTTGTGTAGCACAAATGGAACTTCGGATCCCATGTTTGAAACTTTTTTCAAAACCAAAAATTGTTTTGGTTTCCTTTAGAAGGTTTAAATTCACAATATTAAAATCAATTAGGAGGTGATTCAAATATGACGTCCACTACTTTTTGAGATTTCGCGAGCACAATACTCTCGGTCTGAGCGGCGAACAGCTGGTAACAGTACTTTCGCGTGCCTAAAAAAGTCCACCCTAGGAATGGAAGGCCACCGGCTTACTGGTGGACTCAAGCAATTGCGAACCTGTGCAGCGCCTACCTACGGGCACGGAGGAGGATGCAGCGAGCACGCACAGAAAAAGAGCGTATTGAACGACGGGTGACGTTCGTGGCTGCTAGAGCCGCTCTGAAGACTGAGATTAGATCAAGCATAAAAGCCTGCTTCGAGGGCCTGTATCAAAGTACCAACGCGAATTCATGGGGTGACGCCTTTAGGGTAGTAATGGCCAAGACACGTGGGGCGATGGCCCCTACAAAGCGGTTTCCAGAGATGCTGAAGAGGATCATCGCGGGGCTCTTCCCACACCATGACCCAGGTACCTGGCCTCACTTTGTGGAGCTGTCAGGGTGGCCGACGAGGGAAGAGTAACTGTGGCGGAACTTGTGGGGATTGCACAGTCCTTTAGTTTAGGTAAGGCGCCAGGACCGGATGGTATTCCGAACCTGGCCGTCAAAGCGGCCATTGCTGAGGCTCCCGAGATGTTCAGATCTGTCATGTAGAGATGCCTGGACGAGGGAGTCTTCCCCGAAGCATGGAAAAGGCAGAGCTTGGTCCTAATGTCAAAGGCGGGAAACCACCGGGGGATCCGTCGGCATATAGACCAATATGCCTGCTTGATACGGCGGGGAAGGTGCTCGAGAAGATCATCCTCAACAAGTTGTTGATACGCACGGAGGGTGCGGATGGTCTATCGAGTAACCAGTTTGGCTTCCGAAAGGGTAAGTCGACCGTAGACGCTGTCTTGTCGGTTAGCTATCCAGCGTAAGAGGAGGGGAGTTCGCTATTGTGCAGTAGTGACTTTTGACGTGAGGAATGCATTCAATAGTGCCAGTTGGGCAGCTATTGCAGATGCGCTCCTGCGTCTTGGAATTCCCGAGTACCTGTACGTACAAGATTCTCGGAAGCTATTTCCAGAATCGAGTACTGGTAAACGACACGGAGGCGGGGCGGAAGTGCGTTGACATAACCTCATGGGTTCCGCAAGGTCAATTACGCCTGCAAGCGTGCCTCCACAGCTATAGTGGCATTGTCCCGGATAATGTCCCATAGGTCTGCGGTTTATGCCAGCCAGCGCAAGCTTCTGGCTAGTGTCGCTCTGTCCATACTGAGGTATGGGGGCCAGCTTGGGGCACGGCCTTGAGTATTAACTGCTACAGAACGAAGTTAGAAAGGCTCATGTGTCTAAGAGTTGCGATCGCGTACCGTACCGTGTCGCACGATGCACTTTGCGTCATCACCGGTATGATGCCTATTGACATCGTTATCGGTGAAGACATAGAGCGCTTCGAAATGCGCGGCACGAGAGGCATCCGTATGACTGTCAGGTTGGCCTCAATGGTCAAATGGCAGCGTGCGTGGGACAGTTCCACTAAGGGTAGATGGACACATAGGTTGATACCGGAGATAGGTACGTGGGTCAAGAGGCGCCATGGGGAAATCACTTTCCACCTAACCCCGGTCCATACCCGAGCAACACAAGTCTGACAAAAATGGTTGCAGCAACTTGGTTGTGACTAAATCTGGTCACATAAGATACTTATACCTGTTCCAGGATGACCGGTCCGTTGTCAAACCATCCTATGGTCCAATTACTTATCGGATCATGCTTCCGATACAATTTCATGAATTTTGATACCCATCTTGTCAGTGTTTCTTCAAAATGAGTTTGTGGCCACTCTAGGCGCCATGGGAACCTGTTCCAGGATGACCGGTCCGTTGTCAAACCATCCTATGGTCCAATTACTTATCGGATCATGCTTCCGATACAATTTCATGAATTTTGATACCCATCTTGCCGGTGTTTCTTCAATATGAGTTTGTGGCCACTCTAGGCCCCACGGGAACCTGTTCCAGGATGACCGGTCCGTTGTCAAATCATCCTATGGTCCAATTACTTATCAGATCATGCTTCCGATGAAAATTTCATAAATTTTTATACCCACATTGCCAGGGTTTCTTCAAAATGAGTTTGTGGCCACTCTAGGCCCCACGGGAACCTGTTCCAGGATGACCGGTCCGTTGTCAAACCATGCTATGGTCCAATTACTTATCGGATCATGCTTCCGATACAATTTCATGAATTTTGATACCCATATTGCCAGGGTTTCTTCAGAATAAGTTTGTGGCCACTTTAGGCCCGACGGGAACCTGTTTCCGGAACAACTGTTCCGGGATTAATTCGTAAGATGGTCCTGTAACGTAGGTAAGTTATATTCTTTAAATTTCCAACGAAGTTTATTAGTCATGACGCAAGAAATCTTCATTTGGTTGAATATATATCCTCAATTTACACATACTTTGGGACTTGGCCCAGTTAATCCGGAATTCCGGTTACCATGTAATCCGAATCGGTTCTCTGTAACATGTATCGAATAGCGGGTAAGTTCCTGCATCCGTAGCAACCAAAATTGTCAAAATCGGTGAAAAACTAACAATGTTATGATCATTTTAAGTTCGTGGGTCATACCGCCATCGTTGTTTACCTCATCGTCATTGAGGTGCTCTTCGTAGTGGATCATCTCACGCTAGTTCATAAGAAGGTTCCCGTTTATGTCCTTACACATATCAGGCTGTGGCACGTGGGCCTTACGTGAACGGTTCGACTTCTCATTGAACTTTCGTTTGTTATTAGCGCGGTATAGTTGCTCCGTCTCTTCACGGTCTCGATCTTCCTGCTAGCGCTTTTCCTCCAATCTCGCTCATGCCGCATTCTTCTCTTCCACTAACTATTCACATTCAACCGTCTAAGACGAATTAAGTACTGTCCATTTAATTCCACCAGTTAATTTTCGTTATCTTTGCAGATACGTATTTCGACCACAACTGTGTGGTCGTCTTCAGTGTCTTGTACTTGACTCGACTAAGTCTAAGTCGAGTCAAGTACAAGACACTGAAGACGACCACACAGTTGTGGTCGAAATACGTATCTGCAAAGATAACGAAAATTAACTGGTGGAATTAAATGGACAGTACTTAATTCGTCTTAGACGGTTTAATACATTCCACTAAAAGCTTAATATATTTTTCTGAAAATAGTATTCACATTCGTCGTCATATCAGTCGTTTCTTTGATCCGGGGGCACCGTGCCTAATAATGCAGCGGTTGCGGTGCTTCCAATGGCGGATCGAATATCTCTCCAGCCATCTTCAAGAGAAGCTGCGCCTAGCTGCTCTTCCGCTTGGAATGCCATTTCTAGATGCTGTGCGTAGTCTTTGGTTAGTCTAACGTCTTGTAGCCGCCTAATGTTCGACTTCGACGCGTGTTCTTTATTCTTTATTCTTTATTTGGAGCAGGGAAAAGCCCGCTTGAGAAGAGCAAAATCCCTTCCTCAAGCGGGCGCAAAACCTCCTCTTCTTTTATATCAACAGAAATTACAATTTCCAACAGATACAATATTTCTTAAGACTATTACAATTTTACAATTAAAGAATACTTAATGTCTATCCTGACTAACTATTTATCAAAGGGTGTTTGTGTTAGAAGCGGCAAGTATTCGGCAAAACTTTTTCCGAAGATTGGGACGAGAAAGGTGAAAGTCAAATTCAGTAGCACATCGATTGAAGATACGGCTCATACTAGTGAATGGCTCGTTATGTCCATAATTTGTACGAGCACCCTGGAGGAACAAAAAAGAACTGAACCTAAGCTGACGACGGGGCGCATTAAGGTTCAAAAGAGAGAGCAAATAGGAGGAATCAATTCTTGATTGAAGAAGGTCGGAAATAAATAAAGCCCTGGATATATCCCGACGCTCGCTCAACAACTCTAATCCAATGAGCTTACAGCGGTCATGGTAACTTGGTAGGTTGTTTGGATCATGCCAGTGGAGATGCCGTAACGCGAAACGAACAAATTTGCGTTGGATTGCCTCGATACGCAATATACTGTTTTGGTAAAACGGTGCCCAAACAACAGAAGAGAATTCTAGAATCGATCTTACCAAGGAACAATACAGTGCTTTCAAACAATGGATATTCTTGAAGTCTTTAGATATGCGGAAAATGAAACCAAGCATCTTAGAAGCTTTGGAGGACACGAATGCGACATGATCGTTGAAAGATAGTTTTGAATCTAATAGTACGCCCAGATCCTTAACGACGCGTTCTTTTTAAGATTCGTTGTTCCAATTTTGTAGCAGTAGTCAATCGAGGAGCGTTTGCGCGAGAATGAGATCACTGAACATTTGTCAGCATAAAGTACCATGCGGTTTATCTCACACCAATCGATGAACACGTCAAGCTGAGTTTGCAAGAAATAGGCATCAGAAGCGTCATTAACAATCCAGTAAAGTTTGAAATCGTCGGCAAAGGACAACTTAAATGATCTTATAAGCTGGTGAACGTCGTTGAGATAAACTAGGAAAATTAACGGCCCTAGGTGGCTACCCTGTGGTACACCTGAAGTAGCGGGAAAGTATGATGAGATGGAATCGCCAATCTTAATGGCCATTTCACGACCGGATAGATAAGATTTAAGCCAGCAGAGGAAAGGTCCAGAGAAACCGAGACGTCCGAACTTAGCAATCGCAATCTTGTGGTTGATTTTATCGAATGCTGCGGAGAAATCAGTATAAATTGAATCCACTTGTTGTCTTTTCTGCAGAGCTCGAATGATGAACGATGTATAGACGGTCAAGTTGGTACTTGTTGAGCGCTTCGGCATGAATCCATGTTGATATTCAGAGATGTAATCGCGACAGTTATGAAACATAAAGTTATAAACTACTTTTCAAATAGCTTTGAAATTGCACACAAGGCGGCTATACCACGGTAATTGCTGACCTCCCGTTTGTTGCCTTTTTAAAAACAGGGAAAGGGTAGGAGTATTTCCAGTGATCGGGGAATGTCCCATTTTGAAGCGATAGGTTGAACAGTGTTGAGATAGGTTTTGATAAGCTTCCGGAGCACTTCTTCAGAACGAATGCAGGAATACCATCGGGTCCAGAGCTTGTTGAGGCCTTGATTGAGCAACAAATATTTTCAACCATTTCAGCATTGACGAACGGATGATTACCGACTGGGGGACGAACAGGAACGTTGATAGCAGCTGTACGAACTTGATCCGCATCCAGAGCTTCTTGAGTATAAACGCTTGATAAATGACTTTTGAAAAGATCACAGATTCCTTCGGTAGATGAACGTTCAGTGGTACCCATAGACATGACGGTAGGTAGGCCAGATTCTTTTCGCTGGTCATTGACGTAATTCCAGAATCCTTTGGGATTATGCCGAAGTTTAAGTTGAACTTTTCTTTGGTAAGCGGAAAATAGCCTTTTGTTCAAACGTTTGTAACGGGAGTTTGCCAAGAGGTAGATTTGTTTGTAATGGCGAGATTTGAACTTCGAGTAATTTCGAAGAGCAGATCGTTTTAATCTTTTAAAACGCTTCAGACGTTTATTACTCCAAGGTGGGTTTGGCGGAGACTTGCAGGAACGCTTCGGAATGAATTGATCGATGGCATACAAAACAATATTGCTAAATGCAATTATTGAAGAAGGAGACGGAGCTTCTATTAATGAAAATTTGACATCTCCCTCGATACTACCGAAACACAAATCGAGCATCCGACCGTTGTTGTTCTGCACAAAGTTTAATTGAGAAACTCGTGCCAAGCTATAACTATCGATAAGCTTTGCGACTGTTGGACAAATCGAGGAGCGAGAGGCATCAGGATAGAGGTACTGCGAATGGCCCGGTTTCCATTTAATATTAGGTAGGTTGAAGTCGCCAAGTATCAATACAGTGTTGTACACCGTCGAGAGTTTTGAGCGCATACATACTGCAACGAGGTAGTGGTCGGATAAAATAGTCGCACTGCAGTAAGTACGGACGTTTGTGATGTCAGAGAAGAATTTTACGTTGATTAGAATGTGGTCGATTTGGTTTTCCGTTTCTTGAATAGGTGATTTCCATGTGGCCTTGTGGATATTCTTGGGAAGAAAGTGCTTCGGACTACCATTCCGCATGAGGCTGCAAAGTTTATACATCGTTGGCCGTTGTCGTTCGATATGGTATGACCGGTCTATACATTTCCTCCCTGCCTATTTTTTTGTTCGTTCCTTGCCTATCTACCTGCCTTCTTTCTCGTCGTCGGGTCTCCCTTCGTGTGGGCAGTGCACGTTGATGATGTTATAGTTTCAGGAACGGCATTTTATCCTCAGCTTGTACATCTTTGCACTGTTCCTGTATAATTGCTGATTAAGAATGTGTGTAGCCGCCAGACATTCTAAATAGGGGAAGAGGCCCCAAAACGCCCCCCGAGACAGAACGACTTTCGGGTATTCATTTATATTTACCATGTTTAAGATAGCCTGAACAGAACTACACGTAATAATATGTAGGCTAGGCGAAAAAAGCGTCAAAATAATAGATAGGAATGTAGGAAAAACTGACCACATCCACATCTAACATTTCGGCGAGGCAAAACGCCCTAGTGGAACTAACGCGTCTCCACGCGCTGTCCATACCAGAATTCAGATTAACCGACGCGTGGTGCGTTGTTACCTAAGAGCTCCCGGCTAAAAGGCGTTTTGCCTTATGAGTTTTCCGGCAACGAAATATCACCACTTTTTTTAAATGTGAATATTATCAATACGATTGAGATTTTTTTCAAGATGGCATCAGCAAACTATATTTCTATATTGTTTAACCGTTGCATGAGATAAAAACACCTATGAAAATCGTTATAGCTAAGGCAAAAAGCAGTCTATGCTTAGGTAGGGCATATTGCCCATCCTTCCCCTACTAACGCTCCTCAGATGTGAAAGTGTACTACACTCACGTGGAAGTTTTGGCTTGACAAATGGATTGCGAGTGTTTTGACTATGCATCCAATTTGGGAACCTTGACCTCATTCAGTAGCCGCTAGGCTGCGAAGGCCGACGGAGGTCCTTCGTAGCTCAGTTGGTTAAAGCACCAGTCTAGCGTACTGAGGGTCGTGGGTTCGAGTCCCATCGAACGGAAAGTGATTACCTCCAATACATTTTTCAAATCAATATCTTCCACATAATGTACATATTCACATATGAGTTTTCATAACATTGTAAACTAATGTCAAAGTCGGGTGGTTTAGTCCCCAGAATATAGGCAATTAACTTTGATTGAAATCTAGTTTTCTCCTTAGGACAGAGAATATGTCTTCCAAATTTGGTGAAAATCCCTTGATTCAGAAGATATTCATACTGAATTGTTCGTTATATAAAGAATACCCCTTCCCCACAACCTCCAATTTTTCAAAAATTACCATCACCCTCCTATCGTCGTTTTCTTAATGTGAAAAAATGTGTGTTCTAAATTTAGTTAAAATCCGTCAATAGGTTCAGAAGTTATGCTGGATTATACATACAAACTGGCAACCCTGTAACCAGAGACCGGTGAAGTGAAAAGCTGGCGAAATGGCAACGTATGAAAAGGTATGATATCGTGAAAAAAAAATACTGGCATCACTTTTGCTTGCTTCTTATGTATGCAAAAAGTAAACAACGCAAATTGGAACCGGCTTTGACGGCTCGATTGGAAACAAGAATACGTCTTCACCGATCTCTTATTCTAGTATTTCCAATACAAACATACATACAACATTGATTTTTATATATAGATGGTTGCATTGCGAGATCCCTACAAAACATTCACGAAAAATTAACCTTGAGTTTTGGTTGGCCATATTGGATTCCAAAATGACGTCCAAACTATTTATGAATTCTATTCATCAATCTCGATTGACAATCGTCAAGATGCATTATTTTATTGCTTCTTCTTCTTATTGACATTACATTCCCCACTGGGACTTCGACGTCACGCGGCTTAGTATTATCTAAGCACTTTAACAGTTATTAACTACGAGGTACCTAAGCCAAGCTACCATTTTCGCATATGTATTTGATTCGAATTATATTCACCCATATAGCATGATTTTATTGCTGAGATCCCCACGAACTAACTTCTTTATTTAATACCAGACTGAGGCCGGAGTGGCCTGTGCAATAAATAAAAGTCTCCTCCACTCAGTTCCGTCCATGGCTGCACTTCGCCAACCACGCAGTCTGCGGAGGGTCCGCAAATCGTCCTCCATCTGATCGATCCACCTTGCCCGCTGTGCACCTCGCTTTCTTGTTCCCGTCAAATCGTTGTCGAGAACCATTTTCACCTGATTACTGTCCGACATTCTGGCTACGTGCCCGGCCCACCGCAGTCTTCCGATTTCCGCGGTATGAACGGATGGTTCTCCCAACAGCTGATGCAACTCGTGGTTCATTCGCCTCCTCCACGTATCGTCCGCCATCTGCACCCCAGCATAGATGGTACGCAGCACTTTCCATTCAAATACTCCACGAAATAACTATTATCCTTAATTTTGGTCGGCCTTCTTGGATTTCAAAATGTCGTCGAACATTGATTTTCGAATTCTATTCATCAATTGATAGAAATCCATATTGCCTCGAGATATACAAATGTACTTTGAAACCACATTCTTCCAGTAAATATTGTGGTTTCTCTTGTAAAAGACTATTTTGAAAAGAATATTTTTTATTCTATATTAAATTAAATTTGACTGAATTTAACAAGTAGGCGCAGTTTCAATGTATTTAAATTTAAAAGAACAGTAATATTGATTGAATGTTTCGTTTATTTGCATGCTCCAAATAAGTGCATGATAATACACTTAAAATTACAACATATTTTTATCTGTGCCCTATACCCTTCACAGATAGAAAAAGTTGTTGAAATTTACACGAAAGTAATGCACATAAAGGGAATGCCAAAAAGCGCGTAATTTTAAACGATACTTTTGCTTGGATGTATGCAATTTGTATTGCATTATGCCACTATTTATTCGTTTCAGTGGTATAATGCTATACAAATTGCATACATTGAGGGTGAAATTGATGGAAAAGATTCATGTATGCTCAGAATAGTGTAATTTTCCGCGTCTGTATTTTTCACGCGCTGATTAGTTTTCATTATTTTTTTCTGTGTTGTTCTTAACTCTGCAATTCACTAGTGTAAATCGGTGTGATCTTTATATTACCAGTCGATTCATAAGAAATAACTCATCAATATTACGAAAACTTAGAAATCCAACTGATCTAGATTTTGAATGTGGAGCTGTGTGCAGTATTCAAAACCCTTGATCTACTAATTTGGGTCACATTCAAACACGAGTACAAAGTACTCAAACTGAACTAGCTGCAATGATACTTTATCTAACACCTAGCATGAGGCAACGGACAGGACATTTATATAACACTAGATTTACCAGTTTTACCCAATTTATAATGCAATTTTGCGTAATGGTGTCTTCCAGACATTTTATCAGTAAACTAATGCGCTAGCATAGTTAATGTGCGGTGGGGATGTTTCCCCGTGTGGTGAGGATGTCGTTGGACATTCCAGTCGTGAAGTGCAAATTCTTACGAAGACCCGGACAGTGCGGTCATTTCGACCATCAATGGTTTGTACTCGTGTTAGCCTCATGATATACGAATGCAAAAATGGTAACTTGGCTTAGAAACCTCGCAGTTAATAACTGTGGAAGCGCTTAATGAACACTAAGCTGCGAGGCGGCTCTGTCCCAGTGTGGGGATGTAATGTCAATAAAAAGAAGAAGAAGAAGAAACCAGTACAGCTGAACCGGAGGGTGAACCAAGGGATGGCCTATTTTGTGGGACGACGGAAGGAAAAAAGTGCGATGAATTGACTGCACGAGGTTTCGTGCTGATCAGACCACTTGAAAGTTCCCCTTTTTGCCACAATTCCCCCAAAAATTACGATTGAAGAAGGCAAAACACGGCATTCACCCTTCCTGGCGATCTGAAATAAAACCTTGATCTCCTGAAGATAACTAAAAAATCTCATTCCGAAAGCCAGAAAACTCAGTGACAGATACCACAATTGGCGGAATCCGCTGCTTCTACGCATGAATCGAATCACCTGGGCTAGAGGTAGATTTGATTTGCTCAATTTCGTCATGAATCAAATCGAACTGATTGCTCAGTTCGTAAAGTGAAGAATTATTTCCAATGTTAGAGTTAGTAGGAATATCTGAAGTCTCCAGCTTTCTTATATTTTTTCCGCGCATGATGGTCTTGAAACCTTATTTCTTAGAAGGAAGTGGAGAATTCAGAGATTCCCCCTTCCTCTTGTTTTTATTAATGCTCATTGCTGAGCGTGGAGACGTGGCCTTCTAAGAGGTTTTTTTCTTCTACGGGCGGTGTCCTTGCAGGATTACTACCGCCTGTCGGAATTTTACTTCTGAAAACGAGTCCAACGTAAAACGAAGGCATGGGTCCAAGCAAAGATCGTAACGGGATTAGAAGGTACAAGAAGCGCCGAGAAGCATTGTTGAAATTAAAATAGCTTCCTTCAGCGAAGAGAAGATAGAACCCCACAGCATTTTTATGACAACAAGTTTTGAATATTATAACGGGTTGCAACTAAAAAATTGGAATGAAAAGAATGGCTCGGGAAACAAACTACAAATAAGTACACCCAAGTAGCACCTTTCTATCGAATCTGGCTACAGCAACTTAATTGTGACCAAATTCGGTAGAATATCAGTTACGGCAACCGACCTGAAACATGTGTACTACTAGGGCAGTTCAATCTGATACATGTTATATAAAGAGTTGTTTCACGCAAAAAAAGCGTTCCCAAAATTCGTGAACCAGCAAGCCTAAAATGTTTGACCGTGTACTTTTCCCGTGATCTATGTTTTCTTGAACAATTTACAATGCGCGCCACAGTACTTCATGTTCTGACGGCATGATGTAAGAGATGTTGGAGTGAAAGTATGTGTGCGACAATTCTAACGATTCATTCTAAGGAATCATTCACATAAAGTCATATTTCTGTGAAAGCAATATTATTCAGATAGAAAAGTATTGAAATCATTCCAAATTTTAGTTGCCACCCGTTATAAGCACATACATATGGAGACGCACGAGACAACTCGAAAGTTCAGATATTAAATGAAAGTCAACTACTTGTACTTTGTTAAGCGTATGAGATTGTCTGCCACAATTTGCCCCTTGTCAAGTTGATATTATACCAAATATGACTAAAAATCCTTTATTTATTTTTCATGATTTTAGCCACTTTGCGATGTCTGCGTAACTGTACACTTGGTACAACTCGTGATTCATGAGTATGCCCCATTTACCTTTTTCCACCACGCTGTCAAGTGTTGAGCGCAGTATTTTTCGCTCAAACACTCCTCTAATTCGGTAGTCTGCATCTTTTAACGACCAGGCTTCATGGCCGTATAGGGCGACTGGACGAATTAACGATGTGTACGGAGAAGTGGTGGAAATCTGTGAACCTTACTCACAAAACGAGAAGTAGGCAATGCAAAATACTCGCGAACATTTGTTTTGCCTTTTTCTTGCCTACCTATTACTCGCAGAGAAAACAAAAAAACGAACCCTGAAAAATGTTCGTGAAGCTTCGCGAGTCATTCGGGTTAATTTGCAAAAAGTCATAAAACCACCTCGGAACATGTTTCTCACGGATGTTCGAGCAAGAACACAATTCTTTATTGTTATTGTGTTTATGTCAAGTTAAATTTATCCATTGTATTGGAAATAACCACAAATACTCGCGACCGCGATTTTTACTCCCGAACAAAATACTCCCCTGCATTTTGTCTTTGCTCTGCCCGTACTCGCGAACAAAGCAAGCGCCAGAAAAATGCAGGCAGTAGGTTCGCGCGAGTGTAGCATTTTTGGTAGGTCCTATTACACTCTTTTCTTACTCGTGAAGCGAGTATTTCCACCACTGGTACGGAGATAGTTTTGTCCGTGTCTGTAGGCTGCGAGACTTCAGATAGTCCTACTTGCAGCCGCAACACGTCTTTTCACCTCGTGGTCAACGTTATTTACATGTAGCGGGTGTTCCAAGATATATGAATGCATCGACAACCTCAAACTCACCTGAGGACCAACACCGTTGACGTAGGAAACGAGCTTTTCAGTTCATTCCCAATACTAAAAGAAATGAAGACTAGTCAAGTTGACGGCATAGGAATTAGGAAACAGAATAAATGTATTTTCAGTTCTAGCGGTTGCTTCAATATGATAAATATAGAAAAAGATACAAAGTTGATTTAACTAGGTGGCCTGGGATTGCACCCACGACCTCCTGCGTATGAAACGTAAGTGGTAGCCACTGGGATAATGCCGCCTCACTGCTTAGTGTTCATTCGGCACTTCCACAGTTAATAACTTCGAGATTTGTAAGCAAATTTACTATTTTTGCATACGTATATCATGAGGCTAACACGATGATACTTTTATGCCCAGGGAAGTCGAGGCAATTTCCAAATCCAAAAAATTACCTAGGCCGACACCGGGAATCGAACTCAGCCACCCTCAGCATGATCTTGCTTTATAGCCGCGCATCTTACTAAGGAGGGCCCCGTGTCATTGTGTCATTTTGCCTCACTTCTTGTTCATCTTGCAGCAGGTCCATTTTTCCTGCATCTTAAAGTTCAATTACAACTAGTTGCATCGTAAACTCTCGAATGAGCACACACGATTACAGAGGAGTCTTAGCAAAATAATGCCGGGTATACCATCCGTAACCAATAAGTATGCAGATTTTGTATCTGTTCGTTTGAATGACTTTTTTTTAGTTTTTGTGTGTGTTTGTGTTGTGTTACAACATCGAAATAAGTTAAGGGGCATATTGGCGCTGTGGCCTATCATGTTAAGTCATTGGAACATCCTTCCCTTATCCCCTATCTGGGGATATATTATAGAATATACTGGTGGGAACACACTGTGTTGTAAATATTTCTGTGTCGTGGTTCTAATGCGGTGAAAATTTGGAAATCTTGGCCGTGCTGACATTTGTTACTTTAAAACGTGAGGTTCAAAAGTCAAAAAAGTAAGTTTACCTTACTGGATAGACTATCGATGTGGCTCTCTCCCTTCGTCTTCTTCTTCTTTAATGGCTCTACATTCCAACTGGAACTTGGCCTGCTTTCCAACTTAGTATTCTAAAAGCATTGCCTCAGTTATTAATTGAAAGCTTTTCCACAGACAAACAGACGTAACAGCTTGAACATTTTTCCGAAAAATCCATCGCTCAACTCTTCTACCACCATCTTGCGAGCATGTTACACGAAACAATGTTTCGTATGACATTGTCACCAGAAGGCGCTGAAGTGAAATGTCAAACTCGAAGGATTACGATGCTAGCGCCTCTAGTTGTGAAACGCACAATCATTCAAATTCAAATTGATCGTTGAAGTCATGGTCGATGGTAATTTCTCTAAAGTTATGTCTGTTTGTCTGTGGCTTTTCTATGCCCACCATTGCATGAGAATGTATATCGTGTGGCAAGTATAATGGATACACTATGCCCAGGGTATCGAGAATGTTTCCCACCCGAAAACATCCTAGACCGGAGCGAGAATCAAACTCGCTATCTCCGGATTGGCTCGCATGGCTACTGGAGACGTCTCCCATTTCTTTTAAAACACTTTCTTATTTAGCTACAAGAGATACAAATACACCGCAAAATAAATTATACCTTGCTGTTGGAAGGAAGTATTTATTATTATTATCTTTATTAGTGAGGTTTTCGGCCCTGGGCTGGTTCACCTCGCATATGAAGGAAGTAGAATTGTAATTTAATTAACATTTTAGCGTATTTTATACAACTGTGCGAATTATATGTTATAACAAGAAAAAAGGAAAGCATATTTCCGTTTGTTTGTATATATTTGTCAAGAGAGGGAGTTCTATGTTGATATTACAGTACTCAGAGTACAATATTATCCTGAGAAAAACATACACGCTTTTGGAGAATGCAGGGATGAATTAGAAGATAAGTTCTCCTAAGGTATGGAAATCAGAATGAAAGCTTCAAGAGAAGATGTTCGTCTCTCGGATGTTGGTTGCTGGTCCTATGCTTGCTGCGTGCTTCCTTTCGACATAACTGGATAGACATACACAAGTGGGCATCGGTACATAGAGAATGCTCCTGCTTTGTAATTTATTGCATTTGATGCGCTGCTTTGTTGGAAAACGAGGTTATACGATACGTAAACGACCGCTCTCGATTCCTCTTTCGGTCACGAGGGCACTGCACTTTGCGATAATCATTGGATTCGGACGGTTCATTCCATTGCACCAGTAATTCGAGCTGCCTTGATTTTGGAAATATTTTCAAGCACATTGAGGTTTAGCGAAAGATTTCCACGTTAAGTGAGTTAGACGTCGTATAGTGAGAAAACGAAGCCCCAAATCCCAAATCCAAGGTGTTAACATACCGAAGTGTAATAACGAAATAGACAGAACCATGATTTGGCATAGGTCAGGAGCGAAATGCAGGCAGGCAACTGCTGGGCTACACCTCGATAGTGGAAAATAGTCAACCTTTGAAATGTAGGCCAACGCCAAGCCTTGTGTGCCACATACTACTGTGCTATGTATGTAATCCTGGCAAAGTGCGGCGAGTAAATAGAGATAGCTCTGCTCCAGGTTTTGGATGCTGCAACAAATCCTGGCAGTATACAAGGGACGTGACAGTGATTTAGACGTATTTCCGTAGACTTTTCACACGGCTATAGGCAAAGCAAAAGCAAGAGTGAATTTCATTAGTGAATCAATCTGTGATATAAGTTTTTAATATTTATTCCTATAATTATTGAAGTATATTTTAAAATCGTTTACACAAATATATCGTGATTTAAAAGGATATATATCAGAGCACCGATAACTTATAACATGCGACACCTGACTGAAATGTTTAAATACGGTTTATTTTAACTAAAGCTAAGGACCCGCAGAAAATATGCAGAAGAGCAAGAAGACGACAATAATTTCTTTGGATCGGTATTTCACCTAACAAAAAATATTAAAGGAAAATCGCATATACTGCTTGCTCCACTTTTTTTACGAGTATTCACTGGAACATTGAACCAGGACAAGGAGCTCAACTTTTTTGGAGTGAGAACATATAGCTATAGAGCACAAATACTATATAGGAATGTGGTCAGCAGCATTATGCACTCTCGGTGTTTCTAAACCAATTTGGGGATGCAACTGTCTAAACTTTCGGCAAGGAATGGCTTCGGTATTGCCAGTGAACAAATTGATTTCGAAAGCAAATTTTGACCTACTTTATTTTCATTTTAGGAGTCTCGCGGCAAGAGGCCTTTAAAAATCTGGGACAGTTGGCGCAATGTCCGCAAAGGTCTCGTCGTAGGTAGTTTCGAGGAACTAATAGTTAGAGGTAAGTCCATTTGTTTGCTCATTACGTGAAAAGCAGTCTGAATGCACATCGGGAAATCAAAACCAATTTTTCAGTTCTCAAAATAAGTAAAAGTAGGCCAAACTTACTACAGATGAAAGGAACTCTTTTCCCTTACGGAAAAGCTTGGATGTAGTAGGCTGGATAAAAATTATTGTGGCGAACATACACAGACCACTAGCAGAATGCGATCAAAGTAACCTGCGAAGTTGTCCTACGCGAGATTGTATGCGTTGTATTGAGTGTGGAAATGTGTGGAAAAGCGTCACTGCGCAGTGGCACCTTTCTCTTGAGAACCCGTGCATAAGATTGAGACTTGTACATAACGAGAACTAAAATGTTTGGCGCGACACCGTAAAAAAAAGATTGCATTTGTAGACGCAAGTGCAATTAGTGTTCTCTTCTGATTTTTTTTGCAGGGAAAGACAAACTAGGAGTACCAGCGTCGGAACCGGTTCGGTTGGTTCTAGAATGCGATGGCACTCAAGTAGAGGATGGCGAATACTTTCGAACGCTAGCGAACAATACTGTGCTGTTGCTGTTGCGGCAGGGAGAGAGGTGGTACCCAACAGGTGTCGATGTGATCAAAGCTGGTGAGTTTTATTTGTAATTATTTTTGAAGATGAGATAATTCTTACTTTGCCTGTTTTAACACATGAAATGAGCAGCATATTGTGTTCTAATATGGCCTAATCCGTCAATTAGTAATGTGACTGTCAAAATACTGTGTGCCAATATTACACTAACGTTAGTTGATTTTGAATGTTCTGAACAGATTATATAAACAGAAAATTCCACCTAGGGCTTTTTCGTATCAAATTAAAACACAAACCCCTTTGAAAAGGATCACACTTTTCGGTATAGCTTCTAATTACAGTGATTGATAGTCGACATACTACATGCTGACAGATATTTACTCAGTTCATCGTTCTGAGTTGATTGGTATATAACACTATGGGTCTTCGAGCTTTCTATCAACAGATCGATTTTGGAGTAATCATAAAGCCTCTATGTACATTTAATGTACGTGAAAAGTAAACCAGTACTTTATTCATAAACTACCGTCGTCGGGGGTGACAAAGGGTCTGGGGGATAAGAATGGGTCAGCGCCCTCACCGACAGTCTGGAGGTCAAATAACAAATTCGTTCAAAAAAGTCTCTTATAATTCTGTTTTCTTGTCCTCAGATACATTAAATCTATTTTACAAGCATTCTATGTAGTTGAAATAGTGACCCATTCTCACCCCCATTTGACCCATTGTCGCCCCCAACGATGGTTCTGAGAAAGTTGACTGTGTTCTATTCAGTATATAAAACTAGCTGACCCGGCGAACTTTGTCTCGCCAAAAATTGGTAAATTTTCTGATACATTTTTTTGCGTCCACAATTTATCTAGAAAACAAATCGGCTCTTCAGAATGATCTCTCATTTTTTACAACTTTGTTTAATATATATAGATGATCAAAATTTTAAAATTACATGCAAATTGTACGGAAAACCATTTCATCGAACAGATTGAGCTTTGTTTTAAAGTAAAAAGAAGAAGAAAACGAATATAAATTAGCATAAATTGGGCTGTCTATTCCTGTGTGATGTGCGGTCGTACAAATGCAATTTTGTTTTATATATATAGTATAGATAGATGATCGAAATGTTAAAATTCCATGCAAATTGTACGAAAAACCATTTCATTGAAAATAATGAGTTTAGATTTTGAAAGCATTCCAATTTCATTCAGTACAAATGCCAACTTTGTTTTATATATATTTAAAAAAAACATATTCAAATCGAATATTTGGATGCACAACTGTGTTCAGTTTTCGAAGCTGTTGATGTTTTTCAGGACATGCTGTAAGTAAGCAAGTGAGTTGCGTTGCGTTGTAACGGAGTCTCTCTGCTGTAAGAAAGCAAGTGAGTGGCCTCATAAAGTCGGAGCTTAAAATAGAATGGCAGCGCCCCTCCGTGTACGCGTGCGCATTTCACGGAGATTTGACAAAAAGAGGCCGAATCATGGCTTGCTATGCGCTGATTGACACGCTGAAGGATAAATCTATGAACACACGTTGAAGGTCACTTTCTCAAACCGCACATTCCTCTTCTTCTCTCATTGATAAAAGGAAAAAAATCCTCTAGCATAAAATGCAATAGCATTGCTTGTTTTTTCTAGATTTTTAAATGAGACAAGGGTGAACAATAGAGTGATTCAAATTTTGACTTTTTCGCTCCCCTATCCTTAAACGATTGTTTTTGTTATTTTAATAGTCCTCCCAAATTTTTAGCCGATTTGGATGTAATTTGGTTGTGTTAGGAGGTTATTTGAAAATTACTATGAGAATTCTCACTTATGTAAAGGATCGTTTCGTGAAGCAGAATCTATTTGAATATATTTAACGCATCGTCATCATAGAATAGATCCTAAGCTGAAAGTCAGTTGTTGTTGCGAAGCAATCTGACTTTTGTGAGCAAAACTATAAAGAAAACAGAAATGCTCATTGTTGATATTGATGTTATTCTTTCACGTGTTAAATTGAATTTCCCACAATTCAGTATTTTCCTAATAACTTTTGTTGCCAGCATCAAATCGTTTAGCAACAACGACGATATTTTCCCTTGTTAAATTTTCTTATGCTGCTAACGTATTCCTATATGTTTAGAGCTTAATGGGCAATGATGGGGAAGGGTTTTTCACAAAAGTTACTAATTTCATAGTAATTTTCATACAAGCTTCAAACTGCATGTGCTCAGTCAAAATACATCTTAATTAGCTAAAAATTTAGGACGATTATTAAAATGGCAAATGCCATCGTTTAAGCATGGGGGAGCAAAAAAGTCAAAATTTGAATCACTCTAGTGAACAATCCACATATTGAATTTGAGAATCCTGATTAGTTCCTTTGTAAACTAAGTTTTAAATTTACCTTGTCTTAACATCGTGGTTTTTAATCCCAGAACAACGCTTCAGAGGCCACCACCTTATTTTGGGTTATACTTTGGGATATACCGAACGCAACTGATAGCTTCATCTACACAAGTGACGCCAATCGTTTGAATGTTAAACTGAATTGGTGTTTGGTGTTATGATGTTGAACTATCGAGAAACATTAAAGCTTGTAGCAACATTCTGAATATCTGATTCCGTATATTGAATCTAACTGTTGGTCTCACATATGATAATAAAGGGTGTACGGAATCAAATTGCATCACTTTGAACTACTCGCCAAAAATTAAAGTCGTCAAGCCTTTTCTCGACAGTCTCCCAGATGCGCATGGAGGTATTCCAAACCAAAAACCACTTTACTATATTTATGCGACCGGGAATCGAACCCAGCCACCCTCAGCATGGTCTTGCTTTGTAGCCGCGTGTCTTACCGCACGTCTGAGGAGGGCCCCTATAAGGACGTAGTGTGTGTTATAGAATCTGTCCTAAACGTTTTGAGCAGAACAAACACTTGCCAATTACGGAATAAAAATTATAATTTAGTTAGCATGATTATCATGATTGAAAATTAATGTTCACTATAACAATTCTATGAACTTTTTTCTCCAAACGGTTCAAAGAGATATTGACCTTGGGCTTTTGAACAACAATTGTAAAATCGCACAGTGACCTAAACCCCACCAAGGGTTGTGCTTTTTATTAAGGACAACAAATGTATTATTATTTTTTATTTATTCAGACTAAGGCCGAAGTGGCCTGTGCGGTATATAAGAGTCTTCTCCATTCGGCTCGGTCCACGGCTATACGTCGCCAACCACGCAGTCTACGGAGGGTCCGCAAGTCCTGATCGATCCACCTTGCCCGCTGCGCACCTCGCCTTTTTTCTTCAATCGGATCGTTGTCGAGAACCATTTTCACAGGGTTATTGTCCGATATTCTGGCTACGTGCCCGGCCCATCGCAGTCGTCCGGTTTTCGCGGTGTGAACGATGGATGGTTCTCCCAGCAGCTCATGCAACTCGTGCTTCATTCGCCTCCTCCACGTACTGTCCGCCATCTGCACCTCACCATAGATGGTACGCAGCATTTTCCTTTCGAAAACTCCAAGTGCGCGTTGGTCCTCCACGAGCATCGTCCAGGTCTCGTGTCCGTAGAGGACTACCGGTCTAATGAACGTTTTGTAGATTGTCAGTTTCGTACGGCGGTGAACTCTATTCAATCGGAGTTTCCTGCGGAGTCCAAAGTATGTACAATTTCCAGCCACTATGCGTATCCGAATTTCTCTGCTGATATCATTTTCGGCAGTCACCAGTGAGCCCAAGTACACAAATTCTTCTACCACCTCGATTTCGTCACCACCGATGTAAACTTGTGGTGGGTGGTTCACATTGTCTTCTAAGGCGTGTTGATGACTAGTCCGATCCGCTTGGCTTCCCTCTTCAGTCTGATGTAGGCTTGCTCCATCTTTTCAAAGTTACGTGCCATAATATCTATGTCGTCGGCGAAACCAAATAACTGGACGGACTTATTGAAAATTGTACCACTCGTGTCAATCTCTGCTCTTCGTATTACCCCTTCCATAGCGATGTTGAATAGCAGACACGAAAGACCATCAACATGCCGTAACCCTCTGCGGGTTTCGAAGGGACTCGAGAATGCCCCTGAATCCATCTTCGCTTTGATCAACCGTGTCAGTTTATCCGGAAATCCGTGTTTGTGCATTAGCTGGTCCCGATCGATTGTATGATATGCGGCTTTGAAGTCGATGAATAGATGATGTGTGGGCACGTTGTATTCGCGGCATTTCTGCAGTACTTGACGAATAGCAAACACCTGGTCCGTGGTGGAGCGTTCACCCATAAAACCCGCCTGGTACTGCACCACGATTGGTGCTAATCGACGGGATAAAATTTGGGAGAGTACCTTGTAGGCGGCGTTCAGCAATGTGATTGCGCGGTAGTTGCTACAATCCAGCTTATCGCCCTTTTGTAGATGGGACACACGACACCTTCCATCCACTCCGGCAAAACTTCCTCCTCCCAAATCTTGTTAATGACCCAGTGCAGCGCTCTAGCCAGTGCCTCACCACCGTGTTTAAATAGCTCTCCTGGTAGTTGGTCAACCCCAGGGGCTTTGTTGTTCTTCAGCCGGCCAATCTCCTCCTGGATTTCCTGGAGATCCGGAGCCGGTAAAATTATGTCCTGCGCGCGTTCTCCCAGGTCCATCACCATACCGCCATCTTCGTCTGCCACATCGCCATTCAGGTGTTCTTCGTAGTGCTGCCGCCACCTTTAGATCACCTCACGCTCGTTCGTAAGAAGGTTCCCGTTTACGTCCTTACACATATCAGGCTGTGGCACGTGGCCCTTACGTGAACGGTTTAACTTCTCATAGAACTGCATTATCTCTTATATTGTTCGTAATTATTGGTTTTCCAGGCGGCTTATTGGGCCTGCGCAAACCTCCTGTCTCGTCGGAGGGCCGTCATGTCAGGGCTGTTTAGCGTCTCACCTAACACCAGGACTTGGGCTTGTGCGCTTTGAGCGGCACACGGTCGCTTTGGTGGGGCCTACTTGCGGATACATGCAGCTTTTTATAGGAATTTAACAGGGCCCACAGTCAAACCCCACCACGTCCTAGGCAAGCCCCACAACTTGCAGATGGCCTGGGGAGGGATCGTCAAGCCCTTGGACATAGTCCCTGCTACCCGGACAACAAATTTGCTCAACAGAAAAAAGATACCGTTCTATCATTAGAGCGAAATATTCTGAATAAGTGGATACCGTCAACTGGGGGGAAGGTGATCATTGAGGTGAAGATGATCATTTGATGTGTCATTCAAAAGTGCCAATTTTTTTTATGAAACGTTAGTAATAATATTTCATTTATTTATCATTTGATAATATACCTAAACACTTAACATTAATTCATCTTCTTATTCACCTATGTCTAACTTTAATCCACAATGAACAATTCTTTTTAAATTCCGAAATATTTCTTGCACTTTTAATTTCATCTGGTAGCTGATTATACATCCTTATTCCATTATAATAAACCGATTTTTGTGTACTTGTCATTGTGAATGGAACAACTCGTAGATCGTCAATCTGTTTAGTACTATATGTATGTATATTTCGTCCACATGTAATAATATTCGTCAGGTATTCTGGCAAGAGATTGAATTTTAATTTATAAACCATTGTCAGTACGTTAAATATAATTCTTTCTTTGATCGAAAGCCATTGTATGCTTTACTTTACATGCACATGCACAAGACAGGAGTGTATTTATTACAGTCAACAATATTCTCCGTTCAAGTAATGTTACCGCTAGGTAGTGGAAGAAAGAGAGAGATAGTCATAAATGACGCTATTTTCGTTTCAAATATTGACTTCGAAGACTTCTTTACGTAGTAAATTCAACATTCATACAAATAACCTAGTGTATTTTGACTACCAGGTCATAATTATTTTAGTGGAGCTGTCTTGATCAACTTCACCCCAAACCAGATTACTCAAAAAATGTGTGATAATTTAATTTATTTTAATAAATGCGAATGCATTTCAGAAAACTAAAGTTGTTAATTATGGCAACGTATAGCAGTACATGTTTTGAAAATATTTGTTTCGATTTAAAATGTAAACACACATTGTTATTGCATGTTTTGTCTTAAAAATGATCATCTCCCCCCCAGTTGACGGTACTCTTTTAAGTTGTTGATATATCAAGGTCAAATATAATTACACCCATATGAAGAAAAAATCCTAAAATTAGTATATTTTGCAAATATTAACATCCGCTATGTACCTCAGGGTGAGAGCCGCTGGCCTAGAAAATGACATTTAACTAAATTTCTCAGATTCTAAAATATTTTAAAAAAACTTATTTACACTCTTATTGCTGATCGATAACTACAAACTGAACTGATTAAAATACGCATTACTGTTTTGAACTCCCGAATAGTTTTTTGGAAAAAAACACAAACCATTTTGCAGTGATCTGCCAGACGTGGCAAACCACAAAGTATTTTCCGGCGGTCTTTCAGACGCGCCTGGTAGTTTGCTGAACCTCAAACCATTTTCCGGTGGTCTTCCATTTGGGCAGCACCCCCTATTCCCGTCCACAATGTTCATAGCTCGTCCGCTTCCAACCACATGACATGATTTTTTAAACACCACCAGAAATCTTCAAATGCCAACCGTGTTCTAAAAACCAAGTATTGCGATTGTGCTGCTTCCCAGTAGTAAACGTTGCTACATAGTAGGGATGTTGAGGGTAATATGGACACCATAAGGAATCGCGTCAATTTTACATGGAAAACGTTGTAATGTTGAGGATCCAAGCCACCTACGTGAATCTTATACGCAAGCACTACGATGGCTTGAATTCAAATCAGTGTAAAATAATCAATTTATGCGATTTTAATTATAATGAAAATCAGGATCAAAAGTCCCGATTTATAAGGGTGAAAGGGAGAAAGGGACACAGTGTATGGGTACAACGGACATGTTAAAAAACTAAGCTTAAAACATTAAATTTAGTTTATGAATTTGGACAAAGGCCAAACGTTTATAAAACGTGTCTCTTGAAATAAAAATGTTTGATAGTCACTGAACCGTTTGTTTGAGAAACTGCATATGTAACATTTTTGTCCATACCAGAATGCTAATGTGCCGACGCATGGTACATTGTTCCCTAAGAGCTGCCTGCTAAAAGGCGTTTTGCCTCATGAGTTTTCCAGCAACGAAATATCACCACTTTTTTGAAATGTGAATATTATCAATATGATTGAATTTTTTTCTAATTTCAATATGGCATCAGCTTGCTATATTGTTTAACTCTTGCTTGAGGTAGAAACATTCATGAAAATCGTTATAGCTAAGGCATAAAATCAGTCTATGCTTAGCTAGGGCATTTTGCCCCTCCTTCCCCTATTGCTATTCATGCCTACAAGTTTTAAACATGTTCAATGTTCATCATATAAGCATACAGGCATATGGAGACGCATGGTGGATTGTTTCATCAACTCCTTGGAACTAAACTTTTTGGGCTAAAATCATAAATGTATAATATTCTGCATACCAGTGAGAGCATATTTGCATGAAGTTTTGATCAAAACAACCTACCATGATGTTAAGGCCTACTTCAAGTTCAACAAAAGTAATTGCAAAATACCAAAACAGATTGATTTCTGCTTTGAACAGTAGGAAATGGATTTTGATTAAATATACTTTACATTCGCTTACTACCTACCTACCTACCTACTTATACTTTGAAATGCGTATGAGATTGTGTGCTACAATTTGCCCCTTGTCAAGTTGCAGTTATATCAAATATGCCTGAAAAATCCATAAAAACGGTTATATGTTTAACAATTGTTTAATGAATATTGTTTATTGTTGTTTAAAAATTGTTTAACAAATTGTTCAACGTACATGTTCCATTTTAGGTTTTGCTGTAATATTAGACCTAAGTAATTTGTGGACTCAACTCTCTCAATTTTCTATCCATAGAGAATTATACACATAGTTGAAACGATCAGTACTAGCAAATATAACAAATTTTGTTTTTGTGGCATTAACAGTCACGTTATCATAGAAACATCTTCGAATCAGGTCTAAGCCGTGTTGCATGTCTTTAAATATGGATTCTATCCTTTTGAGCTATAAACGATAGCCGCATCATCAGCGTATATCTGTAGCACACCTTTTAAGAGCAACTCAAAAATATTGATTATGTAAACAATAAACAATAATGGTCCTAATATTGACCCTTGTGGAGCACCAAAACGTACAGTTTCTAACGTGCTTAAGGTGAAACTGTCCAGAATCCAAATAATTTTAACTAGCAACCCTATAACCAGAGACCGGCGGAGTGAAAAACTGCCGAAATGGCAACGTATGAAAAGGTGTGATATCGTGGAAATAATACTGGCATCACTTGAACTTTTTGCTTGCCTCTTATGGGTGAAAAAAGTAAACAAGTCGATTTGGAACCGCTTTTGACGGTTCGATTGGAAACAAGATGGCGTCTTTGCCGATCTCTTATTCTAGTATTTCTAATTTTAACCTCGCATTTTCAGAGGCACCAATGCTCGGTCGAAAGTAAAACTGTTCGTGAGAAAGTAAAACGAAACATGTCAAATAACCAAACAAATGTCAAAAAACAACATGTGATCAGCAAGTTGTAAGAATGTAGTATGAAACATCTTCAATGATCAAATTGCTGTATGTTTTGCAAAAACCTGTTCATAGCTTTCCTTGAACATAACATGTTTTGTATTTCATTTTCCCGACCATTATTCAACATTATTATTAGATCTTCGTTAATAATGATGTTTTCGGTGTTACTTGGGATTACTTCAAATCCAAATATGTACCCTAAAACTTTGATGGATTGTTGACATTTTCATCAGTACAGATCATTAAGCATATTTATGGCTTTGTGCTGTAAAAAAACGAAAGCATTTGGTCATTGTTATGGAAAGTCGTTCAAATTTTGCATGGCCAATAAAAAATCTTTAGGCACGTCAAAAGGTACAAACCGCCCTGCAAAATAAATAAGGTTGTCAATTCAAAAAATAACTCACCACATAAAGGTCATTTGTCTAGAGGATTTATACTAAAAAATACGCTAGAACAAAACTACTTTAGTTCTCAATAAAACAGGGGTGATCAAGTCTCCCCGGGGATCAAGTCTCCCCACCTTCCCCTATGTCATGTGGCATACAATCGAAGGCTTTGGATATGTCTATAAAATTAGTGGAACATATCCTACGTTGATCTATGATTTGCTGAATTCTGTCAAGGAAGTTTACAGTAGCACTGGTAGTACAGTAGCACTGGTTACAGTAGCACTGGTTACAGTAGCACTGGTGTTGGTTTTTCATTATAACACCCAAATGTGTGTTATAATGAATATTTGCAACCCATTTGAGTTGCATAATGTTCATTAAAGCATCCATTTCGTTGGTAAGGAAAAGTAGGCCGTTTCATCACTCAAAGACGAACTGTAAACCAGATATTATGATCAGGAATTGCAAAAAATAATTTATAAATCAACTGAACAAAATCGCATGCTGCGACACAGCAAAGCTAAAATAATAAAAATGACAGTTGTGCTTTGCTTCCGTATTAAGCGGTGTGCCCTCGCGAGAAAATTGCATGAGCTCCGTTTTTTTCGGAGCACATGGGAACATAATCAATGAACAAGATTCCCGAGGTGTGATGCTACTTTTAGCGTCCTTCAAATCAATTTCGATTAAAAAGGACTTTATTGATTAGATTTGACGTTTATTCTCATGCGCCAATCATATTCATGGAAATAATTAAAATTACATTTGAATAATGTTCTTTCCTTGGTAATTTTCTTGTTATATCATATACACTAAGGTTTTTTTACGTCGCTTCATGTACCGCGTAAAAAAAACGCGTTATTTAAAAAAAAACGACGTGAAAATAAACCACGTTATTTAAAAAAAACGACGTAAAAAAACCGCGCCATTTTAAAAAAAACGACGTAAAAAAATCTATTTGGGGACTTAGAAAATTTTATATGTTGGTGCCTCCTGGGGACTTAGAACATTTTTTATGTCGGTGCCTACTGGGGACTTGTTCGCTAGGTGTTGTTTGTAGGTCATAGTACGCTAGTATGGATCGTGATAAGGTACATGGTTTTTGTGATATGAAACCAGGAATGTGTTCCGAACTCATCCAAGAATTTCCTGAAATAAGGCCTTGAGATCTATAAGCGTAACCAAAGATCTTTCAGCCTGTTTCGAATATGGTACATACTCTGTGTGACTCATAGAATAGATTGTGTTCAAAGCCTAAGTTCTTGGTCATCCAAAAAATTCCGAAGTAAAGCCTTTAGATCTATACGCGTAACCAAAGATCTATTAGCCTGTTTCAAATATCGTACATGCTCTGTGTAACTCATAGAATAGATTGTGTTCAAAGCCTAAGTTCTTGGTCATCCAAAAAAATCCGAAGTAAGGCCTTTAGATCTATACGCGTAACCAAAGATCTGTCCGCCTGTTTCAAATGTGGTACATTCTCTGTGTGACTCATAGAATAGATTGTGTGAGTCTAATTTTCTCCACATGATCATTCCTGCCAATAAATTATGTTGCTGCGGAGAAAATCAGAATCCTTGTTACCGTGCCACATTGCAAAATTCAATAAGCCGTGAAGCGATAGATGTACTTGCCTTTGGAAATTTTTGATGTCTCGACCGCCAAACTATTTAATTTATTATAGAATAGATTGTGGAAAAGCATACGTTCTTGGTCATCCAAATTTTTTTCAAAGTAAGGCCTCTAGATCTATACGCGTAACCAAAGATCTATCAGCCTGTTTCAAAAATGGTACATGCTCTGTGTGACTCATACAATAGATTGTGTTCAAAGCATAAGTTCTTGGTCATCCAAAAAAATTCCGAGGTAAGGCCTTTAGATCTATACGTGTAACCAAAGATCTATCAGCCTGTTTTAAATATGGAACATGATCCGTGTGACTCATAGAATAGATTGTGTTCAAAGCATAAGTTATTGATCATCCGCAAAAATTCTGAAGTAAGGCCTTTAGATCTATACGCGTAACCAAAGATCTGTCCGCCTGTTTCAAATATGGTACATGCTCTGTGTGACTCATAGAATAGATTGTGTTCAAAGCATACGTTCTTGGTCATCCAAATTTTTTTCAAAGTAAGGCCTCTAGATCTATACGCGTAACCAAAGATCTATTAGCCTGTTTCAAATATGGTACATGCTCTGTGTGACTGTTAGAATAGATTGCGTTCAAAGCATAAGTTCTTGGGCATCCAGAAAATTTCCGAAGTAAGACATTTTGATCTACACGCGTAACCAAAGATCTTTCCGCCTGTTTCAAATATCGTACATAATCTGTGTTACTCATGAAAGATATTGTTATCAAAGCATAAGTTCTTGGTAATCCAAGCATAATCTTGGTAAAATAAAAGTTCTAAGTAAGGCCTTAAGATCTACTCGCGTAACCAAAGATCTATCCGCTAGTTTCAAATATGGTACAAGCTCTGTTTGACTCATAGAATAGATTGTGTTCATAGAACAAGTTCTTGGTCATCCAAAAAAATCCCAAAATAAGGCCTTTAGATCTACATGCATAGCCTAAGATCTATCGGCATGTTCCAAATATGGTACATGCTCTTTGTGGTTCACAAAATAGATTGTAATCCTTTCCAGATTTTGTAACCTTCTGGGTACTGGATTCACCGTAAATTTGGACGAGCTTGTCGTTCGTCCTTGGTCGCCACACCCCGCTCTCTTGCATACCGGAAAAGATAGTCCTAAGCGCCCGTCGCTCAAATATTCTGAGTGCTTGCAAGTCCTCCTCGAGCATGATATGAGTTCCATGTCCGTAGAGGACTACCGATTTTGTGAGCGTTTTGTACGTGACACAGATTTTTTCTCACTTACATTCATGAAATCCTTTGCACGGGAAATTATCAATCCCACCATATTGTAGTTTTCGCATTTGCCTTTTGATTTTTTTCTCAAAATTAAGGTACTTTGACTATTGTTTGTTATTTTCAATTATTCAGAATTGGAAAAGTTTTTGATATTGGTTAATAATAAAATCCTTAATGCATGTCTAAAAGTAAATTAAAATAAAATTTCAAAATTCTACATTCTATTTTTTATTTTTGAGAGATGCTTAGTTTTTTGTTCCTTTGTGTTTTTTCCGCGTTCCTTTGAAGAGTGAAATATTTGTAGTTTAGTATTTTTGCACAGCTAACCTAATACAGTAGAAGGAACCACCATGAATGATTCACTCTAAAATATTTCTAATTTCTTACACGGAAAATTCAAATTAGGCCCATAAATTTTGAAATTTCCACAGCTTTTGAATTTTATCACAAAGGTTTTTGACATGTCCCGTTTTGCAAGCGCGTTTGTCCCGTTTTTGCACCGAGATGATCTGGTCAGCCTATTTACATTGTTCTCGGCCTTTAGTGCTACGGCCCATGCCGGTACGCCATAGCGGATGATAGACAATGCTACGCCCGCTATCAACCTACGCACAACCTACGCCGATCTTTTGGACATCATTCGTGATAAAGATTTTATCGACAATGAAGCCCGCTGACATGCATAATCGACATTGCTCGTAAAATTGAGCTTATCGTCGATCATCACGCCCAGATGCTTAACAGACCTCACGGAGTTAACTGTGCAGGTCCCTACTCTTATCCTCGCTTGCTGCAACCCATGACGGTTATGCGACTTCGACTTCCGTCTTGTGGTGTGCAAGGAACAACCGCCTCCTCCACTCTGCCAATCGCGTATGAAGCCTTCAGTTCGACTTCGTCGAGAGTGCCTCCTGTTGCCTTCTATTTTCACACCGGCCGGGAGACTTAAGCGTAATACTCCGTCGTACATAATATTCCACAGAACCGGTCCGAGGATCGACCCCTGTGGAACACCCGCAGGCACTACGATCAATTTTTGACCAGCATCCGTGTAGTATATCAGCACCCTATTCTGAAAATAACTTTTTAGTATCCTGCACAGGTAATCCGGAACTCTCAATCGGTGCAGGGAGTCAGCAATAGCTACCCAGTTAGCATTGTTAAACGCAAGTGTAATCAATGCGCAGTATCTAATACCTCGCCTGTTCAAACCTCTCGCTATCTTGGCCGTATCCGTTACCGATCGAATTGCCTCGACGGTGGAACGACCTTTACGGAAGCCATACTGGTTGTTTGATAGCCCACCAGTACGCTCGGTATAGGTCGACAATCTGTTCAGAATAACCTTCTCAAGCAGCTTACCAGCTCCGTCGAGGAGGCAAATCGGTCTGTATGCCGAAGGTTCTCCCGGGGATTTCCCAGGCTTGGGCAATAGCACCAATTTCTGTCGTTTTCAACGATCTGGAAAGTTCCCTTCATCCAGACAACGTTGGAGGCAGCTCCTGAAAATATATGGAGCGGCAAGAATCGCGTGTTTAAGGGCCAGGTTCGGAATACCATCCGAACCCGGCCCCTTATTGAGCTTAAAATCTTAAAACCGGTTTCGATAAGCTCTTCGATAGTCACTAACGGGACCACGTCAACCGACCCATACGGTGTATCAGGCCAGTCTGGTGAATCATGCTTCGGGAACAGCCCTTCAACGATCCTAGCTAACATCTCCGGAGATCTCTCAGGAGGTGTGCTATTTGTTTTAGCCATCACTATCCTGTAAGCATCCCCCCATGGAGTGTTGTTTGCCATACTGCACAGCCACTCAAAGCATGCTCTTTTACTACACTTTATTTCGTAGTTTAGAGCTCTGCTTGCTGTCTGGAATGTCCGGCGTCTATCAAATCGATCAACCTCGTTTCTTGCTCGTCGTAGTCTTCTTTTGGCTTTTAGCTTTTCCTCCATTTGACTGCGTGCAAAATGCACGTATATGACCTCCACCTTGTACACTTATTCGCTATGATATACGATCTTGTGTTTGCTGGGAATATTTTTTTTTACACGGTTGGTATATCTTAATTTCTCGGTTAACCTAAACTTTTACAGCTTTTGAAATATCATCTAAATTTTCTTTGTGTTGTTTTTGTTCATTTGTGTTGTTTTTTGTCGTGTTACTTCATAGGAGTTTCTAACTTCTAACTAAATCAGTGATAACATGATCTATAATTGATCATGAGCAGTTTTAGCAACATCAATTTGGTTCAAACACGAAAAACCATTAGATTCGATCTTGTCAATGATGACGTGAGACAAAGTTAAGCAGGTTTATGTAGAAGTCACCCACATAAATCATATGTTGATACTTTCAAGTAAGGTGTCTAAGTATTGATTACATTCTCTAAATCCAGCTTGTGGGGGTCTATAAACTAATGACATATATTGATGTACAACAAGTTTATTTTTGCGTTGGAAATTTTTTGAATAGCGTGAGGGTAGCACACGTCCACGTTGTCTCGTAGCTGCACATTACTGATAAAATCATTATTTATTTGATCCACCGTGTTTTTAAACGCGGATAGTCGATTCAACGAACACCAACAGCAGCAATCAACTTCAACAAACAGCAACAGCAGCAGTGCAGAGATCAAGCTCTCCGCAGCGAAGAGCGTAGTTTGAGAATGTCTTCAACGTAATCGATGACGTAGACCTCAGATGAATCATCACGTTTACAGTGGATGTTACCTTTGCTACACATACTTGAACCCAAGAAACCATGTACAATGACACCGAACAACATTTCTCCACACTGCTCAGGAGTGCGTGTTGGCAGAAAAAAAATGCAATTAGCATAGAGTTCCGAAAATCACTTGAGGGAGTCGTACGCAAAGGGGTAGGAGTAACATATACTTAGTTTGAAGAAAAATGGTTGCAAAGCTTTCAATATTGTTTTCGTTTAAGGTCACTCCTCACAGAATCCAAGTTTCCAAGTGCTCGCGTTTTCGGGGGCACACCACTCGATACGGAAGCATCATACAACTGTCATTTTTATTTTTTCACGCGTGCTGCGAGTTATCCGCCGCCTCCGTATCGAGTGGTGTGCCCCCGAAAACGCGAGCACTTTGAAACTTGGATTTTGTCAGGAGTGACCTTAAGATAAATTATATAAGCATTCAAAAAAAATCTAATTTTCTGAGAATTTTCATTTTCTTTACGTGCGTTTCTTTAGAACGTGCAAGCGATACAAACATGTTGCCGCAAAGCTGTGAAATCAATTTTTTTTACAATAGTCAACTCAAAATGTGACTTACGCTTCTCTGCTTCTAACCCCTTCACTTGTAACGATGCAATCACTGCTCAGACAATCAGATTGGTTGTTCACACAAACTTCTTTTTTTCCGCAACAACTCTTTTTTGAGGCAACAACTTAAAATCCAAATATTCTAGAATAGTGTTGGAATATTTACATTTTTTTATCAGTACAGATTATTTAGCATATTTATGACAATGCACTGTGAAAAAATTAAAGCATTAGGTCATTATTAGGAGATGTTGTTCTAATTTGCGTAGCCATTAAGAAAAATCTTTAAGAGGGTCAAAACACACAAACCCCTTCTCCAGAATAAATACGGTATTCAATCTAAAAAAAATACTCGCCACATAACGATCATTTGTCTAGGTTACGCTAGAACAAAGCTATTTTGGTTCTCGGTAAAACAGGGCGGGATTAAGTCTCCCCAACTTTCCCTATTGCTCTATGTCTAATATTTACTGCGTAAAATCCTAATACCTTTTAATATACTAAATGATAATAACACTCATTATCATTTAGTACACTGAGTGATGTAATAAATATAATAATAGAAATCTGCACTATCTGTAACGATTTTTTATGGCTGCAAAAGTGCGTATTCTTATACAAAAATCCTTATCAGATATTATCTTGCCTTCCATTACGCTTACGAATCTGAAAATTATATTTTGATTTCTTATCAACTTTCATTATAGCGATATCTGCCATACCTAAAATCGTCTGCGAGACTATACATGCCTTGGAACTGCAGGATGAAACACCATCTTGGAAGATTATGGATAACAAGGGACGTGTCACCGTTGTTTTACACTGGGATCAACGACAGGGTGGTCAAGGAGGAGGCCAAGGAGGTGGCAGCGGTGGTATCGGAAGCAGCGGAGTATTGAGCAATGGTCCTAGTTCAGAGAAGTTTTCACCTTCGAAGAAAAGCTTGTCGACCCAAAACTCCCTGGACAAAGGTTCGGTTTCCAGTCAACAACGATATCCTAGTCCACAGATAACGGTAATTAATCACGATGATCCGCAGTCCGCCATATACCACTCAGCCAGGCGGCTGTCGAAACAGGGCGGCTCGTTTGATAGCGCTGTGGGAGCGGTGCATATTCACACTCCTGAGTGTGCCCATCATGCTCACACTCCTACTAGGGCGGGAAGTCCCGGAGCAACCGAATGTGACTTCCACTGCTGTGCACTGCACGAAGAAGGTCGGAAGATTGCAGTTCACAAAAACGTGGCTACATCCCCAATCCAGGACGGATCTGTCAGCCCACAACCGCCACCCAGCAGCCTTTCTGACTCCAGACGGACGTCGGCCTCTAAGGGACACGTACGCTTTCTGGACATCGGCCCCGAGCGGGACAGTTCCGAAAGCGAAACAGAGAACACCGTCATGGAGGACGAAACTGTCACGTCGGAAAAGTTTCTTCTATTGATCGATCAGCTGTCGGTGGACCAGAAGCGGCATCTTAGCATAAAAGATATTGGAATTATCCTCGAACGACTGAGTTCCAAAATCCTAGACGTAGAACGGTTGGATCGCGAAAGCGAGTCTGACGATTGTTACAACTGGACGATCAAAGCAACGATTCGTGGTGATGCGTTACGTGAGTTAGGTGTTATATATAATGGTAATTACTATGCAATATCGGAACATCCTGGTTACAAAGAAGAGAACGAAGAAAATGGTGAAGATGTGGAAGAGGAAGACGAAGACCGGTTATAAGAAATAAACGAAGGAATGCAGTGACGGTAGTAAGCTGCACACAATAGTTCGAATTGGTTGGATTGCTGGCAATAGCAGGAGAAAATTCAAAAACAAACTGTTAGCAGTACGTGCACAAAACTGTACGAGACGAGTGTGGATCCGGGGTATTGTTAGGGCGTGTGATGCCACAATCAGTGCCATTTCGAGCTGCGTATGGAACTGTGAAATGGAAACCGGAAAGCGTAAACCACTCTCGAAAAACACAAATGCTGCCATTTAAACAAAAGAAAACAAAACACGTTTAAAATAAATACATTAATTTGTGGAAGTTATTGCTAATAAATAACGAAATATCTGAAACCTAAATAAAAACATGGAAACGCACATCATTGTAACCGTTACATAAAAATGAAGCAATTAATAGAAATCAATCTAATGCAACTGACTAAATGAAAACCTGTGACGACAAAACGCGGAGGTGCACCCAGCATAAACACAGTGACGAGACAAAGAAAATAAAACGAACGTTCGAAATTCAAAGTGAGGCCAAAATGTGGACAAAATTTTAAGAAGCAACAGAAATGCATACCTTAGGCATCAATCGTGTCTAATTTCATGATAGAGTTAGTAGGTAAAACAAAATGTGGGATACGATTGCCATGAACTACAATAACGGGGCAAAACCTTGTAATCAATAATAATGGTAAAATAGTAATACTGTAATTACCGAATTAATATAACTTGCAAAGAAGAGTAAAGAAGAAAAAATACAAAAACCAGATAAACACGTAAATCCGCAGTCGTATCGCCATAAAACTAGAATTTAAATCAAAACAAAATAATAATATATATTATATTATTAATAAATTATGTATTTAAATACATCATTTCTGTAGAAATGATCCACTTTTTACTAAAAACAGAAGAAGACATGAAACCATAGTTATGTATCAAATGATTACCGGATAAGTAAATGTATTTGTACACTTGCACATATAGCTGTGTATACGTATGGATTCCTGCATGTACGTGTGTATATTTGTATGTGTAGATGTGTATGTGTGTGGATGTGGGCAGACGTAATGTTTGCGCCACAGAGTAAGCACATATTACGAGGGAAAATTGGCTCGATTCGATTATCTCGCATTTGTGTTGCTTTTCACACTCTGAATTAAGCAAATCACAAGTAATGGTCTAATCTCGCACCATCTATAACTAAAATAGTGAAAACAAAACAAACATTAACAACTCACACTTATTCTGGCACTAAACACACTACTACTGGTGAGAATCACTAGGGACGTTTTAACGCATACGTAGACACACAACAACTATATAACCGCTAGTAGAACGAACGCAACAACAACAAAAGCCACAACCAACTGAACTAAAACAATTCTATTAAACAAAATTCATCACCAACCCATTAGTTCGTTGAAAATGTGTGCACTTTCCAAGTCATACTTACATACACATACACATTCACGTACATTCTTAGCATTCGCGCAAAGGCAGGCGCCATAGAACTATCCATGTTCACACACAAACACACGCGCATGCATCACATCGTCTACACGTATTAAGGTGAAAAAAAAATCATGTGCTGCTATCACAACCACCATAGAACAAATCCGTAAAGAAATCAGCGCATACACACTGAATCCTAGAGAAGCGAATGTGTTGATTCCTGAAGTTTGGTTCTCATGTGAGAGAATGTTGTACTTCTCAGTTTTGAAATCAATGTTGACTGGAGGATTATCAGTTACAGCCAAGAGAACTAATTGATAACGCAACGTAACTTTTTTCTAAAGTGAGATTAATGAGAAAATGGTATTAGCATTGCAAATCGTGTCAACTCTTTATTGGTTAGATTTAGATCTTAGATTGCATAAAATCAATCTGTGTTCATTTGATTCCATAGAGAAGAAATATGAAAAAAAAAACCATGAAGGTGAAACAAAAAGTTGCCAAATTAAATATGCCAAAATGGAGGGAATGTGGAAGACATGCGTGTACTGCCAAAGGCTCCCCGCCCGATTCGAAATTCTATCTAGCCATCATATTTTTTCTATCCGTGATATTTAAAGCGCATCAGCGAGAAAAAAAAATAAAATAAAAAGGAGTGTTAAAAATCGAAACAATCATTGGATATGTGTCAAGCTAAGGCCCGAATTCATTGTTGCCTCTTATTTCCCATTATATCTAGCCTCGAACAGGCTAAAATAAATAGATTCAACCTTTTGAAATATTTTTGTATTGTGTTTCAGTTTTACTTAAAAGATTTTATCATTTCCATTGAACAATCATTCAGAGCAATTAAACAACTAGCAAAACTGCTCATTTAGACATGCGTCAGCAATGTATTTTTAGGAAACAAGAAAAGAAAGAGAATACTCTACAAACGAGAACCGTAGGTAAACCAGATTAATATATTATAATCAAAACCAAATTGTAATGAACCCATGAATGGATGCGTTACTTTGTTAATCCACGTACATAGGACAAAGCAAGGAAAGTTTTAAATGAATATGAGAAATAAAGGAGAAATGAACAAAAACCAGTAAGAGAATTGAATTATTTTATACAAACAAGAGAAACACACAAGAAAGAATCTCCTGCAATGCAAGCTCTTACTTACAAAGCACACGACGAAGGAATCCCTGCTTCCTTGTACTAACTCATGAGTGATTTCGTGCACATATTCGTTGTCCGACATAATCTCGAAGTAATATGACTGTGAAATAATTATCATTTTATTTGTTGTCCGTCTCGTATTGTTGAGCATTTGCTATTCATTTGCCATAAACAATCATGAATCAAGAAAACGGCTCTTATTTTTGCTTAACTAAAACTCTAAAAAAAATCGGTCGAACGACATATACTGCAACTGAAACCTATATATTTTGTACACATATTTCTATGAACTAATTATTTGTTTATTTGTATGTCAAGTTACTACTTCATCTATTTTTTGTAATCGAAAGATAGTAACACAGACTAAAACTAAAGATAAGTAACATTAGAAACCAATAGTTTTAAACTGTTTCTCAAAGAGAGCCAAATGAAGCGAACTTATTAACAAGAAACCCAGATCAGAACGAAAATATAGAATCTGAAAACTTTGAAAACCGACTTACCAATCTCTCACAAGAAATGGACACTACGACAAAATCTCTTCGATTTACAAAATCCCTCAATGCACTGATGTTGTGTTCAATTGATGCTTTTCGAATAAGAGCAAAGTATTCTGATAATGTACTTTCCGCGCACTTAAGACACAAATGTCCTTCTCCTATTTCACACTATGCTACTACAGACCTTGCAGTGTGGAGAGTAAGCCGCAAGCATCAGCCATCAGATCAAATACAGTATTCAAACTCGATTCCCGTTATGGCACTGGCTAAGGATCTTTTTATCTTGCGCACCATATGCCGCCAATGGTTGATGGTCATAGCACCCGACACCCAGTGATAGGTGTGATTCGTTTGGGAATGTTATTGTAGTATCGAGAAATCAAATGAGTATTAGTTTAAACAAATATCTGACACTGCCCTAAGCCCTGAAAAAAAACATTAGTAAAGCCAAGTACTAATAAATCACATTAAAACGAAATGTGCGCATGTTTTATGAACATTGAAAAAAAAACTAACAGCAACATCAAATCGAAAACATAAAAGAAGAAAAATCATAGTGAAGGGCCGACAATCCTTCAAATTAATTAAATGAAATAAACAAAACTAAAACTTATAATACTATCGATATCGGTAAAATATTTTTTTAAATAAATAGTAACGAAGAAAAAAGAAGAGAAAAATACCTAAGTCGATCAAAACGATGTAATGGTTATCGATTGAAATTAGCCAAACAAAAAGTGAAAACATTGATTAAGGTCGAATTCATTTAATATCTAGAATTATTAACCTAATTATTCAAGTAAAATGAGAAAATAAAACTAAATAAACGGGTTTTGAATATAATTCAACAAAAATAGAACAAAAAGAGCAAAATCGACGAATAGACAAATGAAGAAAAGGAATAAGAAAAAAATTGTTCAAACGACAAGATGGAGACAGAAAATATGCAAAAATATATGAAAATATATTTAACAAAAAATACAACCTAATGTTTTGTATAGAATATTTCTGTTATATTATGTATAAATTATTTAAAATAAATAAACTTAATCGCTTAAGAAAAGTTTAAAATAAAATTATAACACAGGTTGTTTAAATTAAAACATTTTCTTTCATTCATCATACTTAATCAATGCATATGGTATCGTTCTCATGGGAGTTACTTTTTCATTACCCTCAATTTCTCCCAGCATGTATCGTAGTGAATCTTTCTTCCCCGAGAAAGGAATATATCGTATCGTGGCTGAACGTTTTTGCTGTAACCGAACACGTGGCATCAAGAATATACCACGTCTTTGTAGTGCCACTTAATTTACTTCTACTAGGCTGGGTTCGATTCCCGGTGCCGGTCTAGGCAATTTTCGGATTGGAAATTGCCTCGACTTCCCTGGGCATTAGGTATCATCGTGTTAGCCTCATGATATACGAATGCAAAATGGTAACTTGGCTAAGAAACCTCGCAGTTAATAACTGTGGAAGTGCTTAATGATAAGGGTATGCGATAACACACTTTTTCCTAACGAAACGAAACGAAACGAAATTTAAAATGTCTATGTTGAATCGGATCGAAACGAAACGAAATATAGATTTACTATCGAGACTTCGAAACGATACGAAATCAAGATTCATTTGTTTCAAAAAAAATCGAAACGAAACGAAATTTTATTTTTTTCCCCTATTTTTTTTATTAAATTGGTTTTACATTATGAATTATTTGAAAAATGAAAAATGAAAAATTTTGTCCGCTATTTTTTTATTAAATTGGTTTTACATTATGAATTATTGGCAGTGGCTGATTTTCTACCCGTCGCTGTCACATACAGGCGCTATAGTATATGCGCGAAATAGCCAGCATGAGTAAACCGCCAGAAATTTGTATGGCGAAAGACATCTAACGCGGGTTTTCTCCAAATTAGAAACTAAATAAAAAACTACTGCTACGCCGGTCATATCATCGGCGGCGGCGGCGTGGTGGTCACTTTTGCCCCGGCGGCGGCGGCGTCACGGCGGCGCGCCGTTGACTTTTATCGGCGGCGGCGGCGGCGGCGTGAACCGGCGTGGATGAAAAAATCAATGACTGGAAAAATCAATTTTAATGCGGGTTTTTGGAGTCATGCGGTTTTGATTCACACGGTAGGAATCGCCCGTATACAAATCGACTTTAGTGGATTAAAATTGCAATATTCTACGTTTGCCGATCATCAAGCAGCACATTCAAAATAGTCAATTGTCGGCAACACTAATCAATACCTGATTTTAAAATGTTATTTTTGTTAAAATGTTATGATCAACATAAATAAAAATAAATACTAGCTGAGTAAGACTGGGGATGACCAACCAAATTTAATATTTTTCCTGAAATTTGGTTAAATATGCCAAAAAAGTTCTTGGTGTAGTCCCTGAAGGAATTTCTGGAGGAAACTAGAAATTTGGAAATTCCTTTAGTAGAGCTAATCATGCAGGAATTCATTCGGAAATTTATTCAACAATGAACTAATTTCCGATGGAATTCCTAAAATAGTTTTCCAAAGGAATTTCCAAAGGATTCCCTGAAGTAATGTCGGAACAAGTTTATGAAGGCAATCCGGCAAGATTTTTGAAGAAATTTCCGAAAAAAGCTTTGGGAACTGAAGGAATTCCCAAAGAAAAATCAGTAGGAACCCTTCAGGAAAATTTCGAAGAAATCCTCACAGACATTTTCAAAGTAATTCCTAACAGAATTTCAAATAAATTTCCTCATAAATTTGTTATAGAGCTTTGAATGAATATCTGACGGGACCCTAAAAAAACAAAAGAAATAAAGAATGTCGTGAGGGAATTCCTGAGGGAAATGTCCAAAAATTTCATTCTAAATTTACCTATATTTATTCTGGTACATTCCGTGTTGTCCAGAGGAAAACCATATTTAATTTCCTATTCCAGGTTGCTCGTTCTTGGGCCGCCAGTCGCCAATCTCCCTGCACACCTGCTGCACGAGCATCTTCCTCGATTGCGCACTGCCACCGAGTGTGGGGTCTACCCCGGAGCCAACGTCCTCTTCCAGGCTCTCGGAAGGTTTTTTGCTGGTCTCTCTTCCAGCATACACAGTACATGTTCAGCCCACTGTAATCTGCCATATTTCATTAGCCTGCCTTGGTCTGCATTTTAATAAACTTGGTACAATCGTGATTCATTCGTTCGTCTGCGCCATTTACAATTCTCCATCGCGCAGTATTTTCTGCTCAAATACTTTGAGAATTCGATACCTAGTTTGCATCTTTTTGCCTGTGTCATTTGGCCGAAAGTTGTTTGGCCGAATATACCATTTTGCCGAACAGACCATTAGGCCGAAAGTCATTTGGACGAAAGGGTCGTTTGGCAGAAAGGGTCATTTGGCCGAAAGATTCGTTCGGCCGAAAGGGTCGTTTGGCCGAAAGGGTCATTTGGCCGTTCAACCGAAAGAGTCATTTGGCCGAAAGGGTCATTTGGCCGAAAGGGTCATTTGGCCGAAAAGGTTGTTTGGCCGAAGGAGTAATTTGGCTGAATAGTTCATTTGGCCGAATAGGACATTTGTCCGAATAGAACATTTGGCCGAATAGGAAATTTGGCCGAATAAGACATTCGGCCTAATAGGTCATTTGGCCGAATAGGTTATTTGAAAACTGAGAAATAAGGAATGAGAAGAGAGACGTCTCAATTCTCATTCCTCATTTCTTACTTCTCACTGTAAAAAGTGAGAAGCATGAGATGAGTAGAGAGACGTCTCTCTACCCACTTCGCACTACTAAGTTTTCACAGTGAGAAGTGAGAAGTGAGACGTCTCACGTCTCACATTCTACAATGAGAATAGAAATATAAAGAGTGACAAGAGAGACGTCTTACTATTCACTTTACTGTGAGAAGTGAGTTGTACGAAGTGGGTAGTGAGACATCTCACTATTCATTTCATGCTTCTCATTTTTTACAGCGAGGAGTGAAAAGAGAGACGTCTCAATTCTTGCTTTTTGCAGGGAACAGTGAGAAATTGAAGTGAGTAGTGAGACGTCTCACTTCTTTTTCCTAATTTTCCTCTTCTCACTGTAGAAATTGAGAAACGCGAAGTGAATACTGAGACGTCTCACTACTCACTTCGCTCTTCTCATTTTTTTCAGTGTGAAGTGAGACGTCTCTCTTCTCACTCCTCATTTCTCTTTTCTCACTGTGAAAAGTGAGTAGTTCGAAGTGAGTAGTGAGACGTCTCACTACCCACTTCACGCTTCTCTCTTTTTACAGTGAGAAGTGAGAAATGAGGAATGAGAATTGAGACGAAAAGAAATGAAGAAATGACCCTCTCAGCCAAATGACTCTTTCGACGAAATGACCCTTTACGTCAAACGACCCTTTCGGCCAAATTACCCTTTCGGCCACATGACCCGTTCGGCCGAATGACCCGTTCAGCCAAATGACCCGTTCGTCCAAATGACCCTTTCGGCCAGATTGGTTTCGGCCTAATGGTTTGTTTGGCCAAGTGGAATTCAGCCAAATGACTTTCGACTGAATCGGTTTCGGCCAAACGACCCTTCCCCTTACAGAGGTTGTTTTGTCAGTGTCTGTAGGTAGCGTAGCTTCCTAAAGTAACCAAAGAATTTACTGGAAGAATTTTCAAAGGATTATCCGGAAAAAATCTCTAGAAATTGCTCAAGGAAGATTTGAAAGAATCCCTAAGGTAATTTCAGGAAAAAATTACAAGGAGCTTGCTAAGGAACCCCTGAAGAAATTTAAAAAAAAATCCAAAAAGTATCTTTCGCTGGAATTTCTCAATTAATTTTCAAAGAAATTCTTAAGCAAATTTTCAAAACTTGATGAAATTTCCAAAGTAATCCGTAATTGAATTTCTGTAGGAGTTTGTAGAGAGTTTTTGAGGAATTCTGAAACAATTTCCTAAGGAACTCCTCGAACATGTTCCGTAGAGATTTCAAAAAGAATTTGTGAAGGATTTTCAGAAGATGTATCCGTGTTTCTGAACGGCAACTTGATGTCCAAAGAAATTTGCGGAGAAATCTAAGACTATCAGAAGTTCCTTCAGGAGCTACTTTGAAAAATCCTTCAGGAGTTTCTTGGATATTCTTTCTGGAACTTGTTCAAGAATTCTTAAGGAAATTTTGTCCTAGAACTCTGCAAGGTATACCAAAGGAGTTCTTAGAAGAAACTCGAAATTTTCGGATGAATACCTCAACGATTTTCCCAAGGTTTTCCTTAAAAAATTTCTGAAAGAATGCGTGGATGAATTTCCGAACTAATTCCTGAGGGAAAATCCAAGGAATATCCGAAAGAATCCGAAAGACTTTCTGGACTTTTTGTAGGACTCCCTGAGGCAAATTCCCACACCCAACCAGCGGATGGCAGATTTCAATACAGTTCTGCATAAGAACCTTACAGAAACTGTATAATAATATGGCATATGCAATTTTTGGAAGATTTTAATACAATGGTTGTATTGAAATCTTACAGATTTGTATAATAATCTGTATAAAAAGCTTACAGAATTGTATAAGCCACGATTTTATACAATAATTGTCAGATTTGTTTATTGGGAGCAGGGAAACTGCAAATCGATTTCTAAGAAAAATCCAAAGGAATTCCTGGATTTATCTAGAAATTCTTTCAGACATACCAGTAGGCATTTCCTCTGAAATTCTGTTAGGAATATATTCATAAATTCCTTCAAAAACACCTTCAGACATTTCTTTATGGATTTATCTGGAAATTCCTTTAGGAATTCTTTGGGGAAGTCTTTTAGAAATATCTTCAAAACCTTTTTTAGCAGTTCCAACGGGAATTATTTTTGAAAATCGATTCAGGCTCTCTTTTAAAAATGCCTTCGAAAATTCATTTGGAAATTCCAGGAATTTATTCAAAAACTCCTCCAAAAAATCATTTGAGAACTCCTCACGATTTTTTTTTCTAAATCTAATTTTTTTTCTAAAAAAATCCGCCAAGAATTCCTTTTGATATTTCTCCATAGATTTCTTTAAAAGTTTCTTCGAAAAGCCTCCAAGATTCCCTCGAAGATTTCTTCAGAAATTCTTTCGGAATTTCTTTCCGGAAATCCTTTGAAAAATAATTAGAGAATGAAATAGTTTTCGATGGAGTTACTTATTGAATTTTCGAAAGAGTAAAGCAAAAAAATAAACAACAAACACTAAAAAGTTACCAAGGTATTACGGAAAAAATCTCGGAATTAACTCGTGAAAGCATTTTCGGAGGAATTCCTGCAGGAAGTTCTGGAAGGATTCCCGAAGAATGTTTTAAAGGAATTGCTGGAAGAAGTTCCTTGAGAAAATTTCTGATTTAATGAATTCATGGAATAATTGCTGAAAAAAATCATAAAGAGGAATTTCCGAAGCAATTCTTAAAGAAATTTCCGAAGGAATTGCCTAAAAAAAGTGTTGATAAACAATTTCCGAAGAAATTCTTTATAGAATTTGCAGAGGAATTCCTTTTTCGTAGGAATTCCTGAAACATTTTTTTCGTATACATTCCATAGGGTATTTCCTAAAGAAATTCGTAAAAGATGTTCTGAAATAAATCGTAATGGAAATTCTGAAGGAATTTTCGGAGAAAAAAGAATTCCTAAAGTAATTTCCTTAGGTTTTTTAGAAAACTTTGGCATAACTCATAACACAAATCAAAAAAGAAAGAAAACTGATTAAATAAGTGGCCTGGTTGATTTTAATTTAAAAAAAAATATAGTCAAGATAATAAATGTGCTAACTTACCTTGAAATTCCTGAGCTGCAATAAATTAACTGCACAAATGCCAGATTCTATAAGAATGGGGGTGCTTTGGGCATGTATCTAAGCCATCACAAAAGCCACATCAAACATAATTTGCGAGTCACCTACAGGTTTAGGTGCCCGACTGAATGCCAAATCCAAGGCCTGGCTTAGACGAATTCCAAAGATCAGTTGAACATTTTATGTGCAATTCTACTTGGTAGACGAAATCCACTAGATAAAGCAGCATGCAAACTCATAAACTAATCAACCAACATATTTCTTGATCCAGCAGACAATGTATTTCACTACACTGACTTAGAGACACCATCTCGTAAGGTAGATTTGAAATTGAATTCTGACAATTTCCACCTTTTCACCATTAATGAACTATCATAAGACGAGTTTAGTACTATTCCAATTCCACAACGTTGTATTGCTTCACATATACATATTTCATACTCAACTAGGCCATCTTCAGTGTCTCGTACTTTACTAGACTCAAGTTAAATGCTTTTTTTTATTGCCATTAGTCATCGGCGTGGCAAAATTATGATCGGCGGCGCGCCGACCCAAAATCGCCGGCGGCGGCGGCGTGAGTAAAACCACCTGCGGCGGCGGCGCACAGGTCTAATAGACACATGGGGGTTGGAATTTTCGAACATTGAAATTTGAACTGCCTTAGTGAACACAGGATGACTTTGCCCATGTCGAGCTCTATCTACAGTTTCAACCCGTACATCGATTCTGACAAGATATCCAGGATGCATGGAAGAATCAGTGCGTGTGAGTATATGCATCGATGGACGCAAAGAACCCAGTCATACTTCCGAAAGACCACCATGTAACTTGGCTGATCAAACAACTGGCAGCAACAAACGAGGAACTTGTGGAGACAATTAGGAGTATAGACCAGGATAAGATAATATCCGAAACTGTCAGTGTCGAAACCGAGTGGACATTCCTGCCTACACATGGGAGGGGCTTGGGAAAGATTAATACAGACGGTGAAGAAAAATCTTGCAATGCTTAAACCTGGAAGGAATCCTACGGATGAAATTCTACGTAATATGCTAGCAGAAGTAGAAAATGTTGTCATCTCACATCCGATGACGCCGAAGCCCCAGTTCTTACTCCTAACCACTTCTTGCTGGGTTCATCAAGTGGCCTCAAACCGTTAACGTTATTCGACGACAGTGCGGTGGTTCTTAGACGATCTTGTTGCATGTCACAAATTGAGGCGTATATTTTTTGGAAGCGATGGGTACGTGATTATTTGCCAGAATTGACCAGGCGGTCGAAATGGTTCAGTGAGGTGAAACCGATTGCAGTTAATGACATCGTGATCGTGGTGGACCCGGAGCTTCCACGTAACTGCTGGCCAAAAGGAAGAATCATCTCTATTAACACCAGTAAAGATGCCCAGGTTCGTTCTGCGGCAGTACAAACGCGAACAGAAATATACGAACGCTCAGCCACTAAACTAGCGGTGTTGGCTGTTCGACACGAAGGATCGGTAAGCCAGTCATCTGGCGTACCCGGGGGGAGTTTGACGACCCCTCGGTCGGCGCGTCGCTGCACATCAGATAGGTACAGTCGAATAATGACATGTGAGACGTCAAACCATCACTACACCAAGCTCTCGGTTAACTATGGTTCGAGACGGTGCCTATTAATTGGAAAACAAGGTGTAACCAAACATTTAGCAAAATAATTTCTTTATTGAATTCTATAACTATTATTTAAGCACTATATTCGTTATATCTACATAGTTCGTGATTTGGTTCATATAGCTGATTGAATTGGTATGCAATATGATTATCCAATGAGGTTTTCAATCAAAATAACATTTCACGTGCTCTTAGGGTTACCTTGGAGTTATAGAATACGATATATTATTTGTGCGCAGATTAGAATAACAAATTGTATACAATTCTAGGGTGAGACTACTTGTTAAAGATTGCATTGCGTAATATTAATAGAACAATTTTACGTAGATAATAGTATTCTAGAAGGCGCAGCTGCTAGCAATTAAAAGGAATTAGGAGAGAAAGAAGGATCTGAAGGATCAGAAATACTAAGACGATCCCCACCGGTGCGTGTCCAAATGAGTGCCTAATATAAAAACGAAATGCGTTCATATTTTATTCATGCACTTGTTCTCACAACGGTTGTTTCTATCAAGGTTGTTGAATTGCAATCATGTTACGCACCGGTGGTGGTGAATATTCTTGGTTACTATTACAAACACAGAATAAAAAATTAGGAATAATACAAGGAAAACTATTTATAAATTGATTTATAAATATTTTTTGTTTATTTTCAAACGCGCTTCAACTTTTGTAGCACTGGTATGTGCGTAATGTATTTTGTGATTATCAGATTAGTTAGACACACATCTGCTTGGTGGCGCCAGCCTATATGCAACAAGTGAGGTGGATATCACGAGATTTATAAGACTTAAAAAGATTTTGTCTTCTATAAAGTTTTTCGGGTAACCATAACATTTATGATGAACTATAGTTTGGTTTGGAATTCATACGCATAGCGGCGCTAGTGTATAAGAAATAACCTGTTAGGTTAAATATTTCAAAATCCGTTAGAGTTAGAAAGTTGCCGTCTTCTACAAAGTTATTCGGATGGTGGAAACTAGGGATCCTACATTCAGATATATGCGAAAGCGGCCATCTTGAGCCAATCGAGCATTGAGAGCTGTCAGAATCTGAGTCAAATAAACATTGCTATTGTTGCGGATTGAAAGGTATTGCGATTGTAATGAAAAAGATTTTACGAAATTTTTTGTCGAATAAACAAGTTGTTTTACATTGGCCAGTTGAAGTAGTCTAGCTTATACATGGTACTTTGTTGATTTGTATTGCACTTTTATTTTAGTGATAATGCACTGTTGGACGTTAGATAACGAAATCTGAAAATGTCATTATACGCAAAGTCATGTTCGAGCTCCAACATTTTTTGTGGCGGCAAGTGCTGGCAGCGTTTGTTTACGAAAGTAACAGCGTTGCTAAATCGTCTGGAAAAGTATTCGCACATCTCTTAATATAGGATCCCTAGTTGAAACCATTGCGATGGAGGCCAGTTTAGTTGGAAAGTCAACCGCTTGTGTAAAAGAAATTATCTATTTGATAAGATATCTCGCTTAACTTTTCAAAAGGACCTAAGTAACATTTTTTTATAAATCAATTCGAATATTGCAATCTACAGACAAATATGAAAGCTATCGATTGCAGTACTCAAATTAATTCATGAAAAAATGTTACTTAGGTCTTTTTGAAAAGTTAAGCGAGATATCATCGCAATACTCGGTGGCGCTCGAGTGGAGTCGCATCGAGTCAAGTACGAGACACTGAAGACGGTCTTACTGTTGAGGTCAAAATATGTATCTGTCGAAGGTTCAACCAAGTGGTGGAATTTAATGGAATTGTACAAAATCGACAAGCAACTTTGTAGAATATGGAAATATTCTAAAAATTCCAGATTTCGAGATATCTAAACTACCAAGTTATTTCTTATACACTAGCGCCGTCAAACGGTTGTATTTCGAATTATACTAGCTTTCGTCATGATGGTTTAAACCACCATAACAACTTTGTACAAGACAGACAAAATTTAAAAATGTCAGATTTCGAGATATCTAACCTATCAAGTAATTTCATATACACCAGCACCGCCAATCAGTTGAAATCCAAACTAAACTGGCCTCCATCACAATGGTTTTGATGATGAATAACAGAACAATTTTTCAGAAGACGGCAGATTTTTGATTTATGACTTACTGTATTTTTCCGTGTGATTGTTTGGCAACGGTTGGAGCGGGTCGCCAAATTTGCCAACTCGCTATTCACCGAAGGTTGCGTTTACATTTCCCAAACCCGTTTACCAACGACCGGTGCGAATTCGCGTCATGATGGAGGTTGCTATTTTGGCTTTATTAACGCACTGGTGGGGATAGTCTAAACGTAAGCATTATTTACAACTTAAAGTTTACTGAGCTCTAATGCATAATGCAATTCACAGGAAGATTTTAATCCAACCTGAATAAATCGATTATGATATCGGAATCATGTCATGTCCTGCCTTCGTCAACACATACTTTCCACTTTTTTACTTCTAGGTGACGCTATGATCAATCAATCCATCAAACATTTGCTATTTTTACATTATTACGAAACCGCGAATGATTTTGTTAAAAAGAAAAAAAAGTTATACCAAGATGAAATAAGTTGAAAAGAATAAATTACTCCCCCGAGGTGAAGCGCTCCATCCAACAAATTCACATACAATGTCAATCGGAGAAGGCGGTGAGCCCTGATATCGTTAATTTCAGTCAATTTCAAAACTTGTATCGAACAAACCAAGTAAATTTGAGCAAATCGATCCGATCGATCCTGCATGTAGAGTAGCTGGATGGCGCGTTTCCCCCAGCTGGAAAACCAACGTTTACTCTACATTCTAAAACTTTTTCATTTTTTGATAAAATCACTTGCGGTCGCAAAAAGGTAAAGATTGTAAATGTCACTAATGAGCGGGATTGAATGACTACAGCGCCATCTAGAGATAAATATGCATTTTCCTATATATTTAGTCGATTTTTCCCATATAGAATCGATTAGGTGAAATCGATCAATACAGTTACGACCCTATGAAACTAAGCGCGAGACTTAGACTTGACGGATCTGGCTGAAAATTTTACAGTAGCTTCTGGGAGCAAAAAACTTTATTTTCAGGGGGTATACGTCTCGAAAAAATGATTTCGATTTTTTTAATATAAGTGTGCTCCACCCTAATGCACAGTGATCAGTAAATCAAAGACGTTTTAATCCTGCCCATCCAAACCAGCAAAGTGTATGAAGGGCTGTTGGACAAAAGATCAAAAGAACGTCGAAAAGAAATTAAAAAAAAATCAACGGTCTGATATATGATCGAAACAAAATGTAGAATGAGATGTTGAAAATATGCTTCTGAAAAAAAAATTAAAATATAAAACTTCGAGAGACGTATTGTAAGAGGTATGGAATCCTCCTGTCTTGAAAGTGTCTTAGCCTACTTCCATGCAACTCTAAAGTTCCAAGAGGCTTTGAAGTCGCCTTTCAAAAAGCTCCGAATCCGCTTTTCAAGAGGATCGGAAACCTGCTTCTAAATGTATCAAAAGCCTATTTCCATGCTGTTCGTAAGTTCTAAGAGGCTCCGAAGCCAAAGCCGCCTTTCAAGATGCTCCGGACCTTTTTTTTTCAAGATGAGATGGCGCGACGATCATTTCAGTGTAAAACGCAACCCAAATGATGCTGTCAAACGTATTGGCTGCGTTCGATGGTTGGTAATTGGTTGGTTCAATGGTTGTTGAGTAGATGGCGATAGTGAGTCAACGTATATCAGTTCAAAAGTTTACAGAATATTTTCAATAAAATTTGTTCTAGCTTAAATATCTGTTATCTGTGGTAGTACCTATCTACAAATCTGGTGATTCGATTGATCCTTGTAACTATCGGCCAATGTATAATCTCTCTGTGTTCAACAAAGTGCTAGAAAAGTTGCTTGTTAACAGAAGTATACTGCCGCTAACCGCAAGTCGAGCACATCTGTATATGGAGGCCCATTACAGATGTGCTCGATTTGCGATTAGCGGCAGTATAGATTTCTATGACAAACACAAATTACTTTAAAAATATCAGTACGAATTTCGTAAAGGTTGCAGTACATCCAATGCAATCATTGAATTATTAGATTCTATAATTGAAAAAAAAAAAATGATAGGAAATGTGTTGTCGGTGGACTATTTATTGATTCGAAGAAAGCTTTCGATACGCTTGATCATGAAATTGTCCTTAAAAAGATAGAATATAACGGAATAAAAGGTGTCGCAAGAGACATTATTCGGAGTTACTAGCAAGATAGGCGGCAATATGTATCCATTGATAACGAGAAAAGTTCCTTGCGTACGGATAACGTTGGTATTCCACAGGGAAGAAACATAGGTCCTTTGCTGCTTTTAACATATAGGGGAACGGCTCGGCACTTCATCCCATAGCTCCTATTTCCATCCCATCAAAAACAAAGCAATGAAAAGGAAGTGGGTTTGTTTCTTATTTTTGTGATTTTTTTGAGATTGGTGCTGTATTTCTTTGTTTTGCGATGAGACGAATATATGTTCATTGAGATGGAAAACGGAACAGTTCCCCTATCAATGATATAGGTAATTTGTCTTCGTCGACTTAGTCCCACATAGCTGACGTTGTTCTTTGCTGCTCGTCAATAGCTGATTTATTTAGCTGTACTCCAGTTGTCCTCAAGATTGGCCTCATCGAGCAGATTGCTTCAGTTAGTCTTTTTTTACAAGGAAGAATGCATTTACACACTAACCCAGCACTCGTGCTTTGTAGTTGCCAAGCTACCACACGGAGTGCACTGGAGTGTCGGACTCGACCGTACCGGTAATACCGGCTAAACTCCCTTTGGCTCCGCCATCGTTTCGAGGCGGGAATGTCCATGTGGGGGATGTAATGCCAATAAAAAGAAGAAGGTCGTTCTAAGGTGGCCGTTGATATCGACCGTTGTTGATGGAGGATAGTTTTGGGCGCAGTTAAACCATCACCAGATAGTGGTCAGAGGCGATGTTGGCACTACGATATGTTCCGACGTCGATAATGGCCGTCTATTAATCAAAATGTGGTCAATTTATGATTATGTCTGGTGTGTCGATACGGAAGGCTGTGTTGGAAGTAGCTACTGCGAATGGTGGCTTGGTGGCATTAGTCGTAGGCCATTTTCGTTCGTCAGCCGGTGGGCACTGATCATTCCTTCCAGTGGCAACCTGAGCGTTTAAATCTCCTATGAAGGTTTTGATGTCGTGGCTTGGGCAGCTATCGAACTCACGTTCCAGCAGCACGTAACATAAACACAGCTGCACGTAAAACAGCTGTCCGACGAAAACCTCATCTTTGAACAAAATCTCATAAGCTTAGAATGCAGAAAAATGCTCGAAGAGTATTCATTCGAGAAAAAAGTCAACGATTAAACTAGTAACTACTTTACAGACTATATATGGCATAAGAACAGTCAAAGTAACTGCCAAATAAACTCGAAACTTAGGAGAATGGTCAGCAATTGCCATCGTTTGGACAGCTGATCGATGTTTTAAAACTCTATCGATATATTTACCAAGAACTGCAAAACAGATATTTCAAATATAAAAACTTTATTGTGCGTATCTATAATTAAACAAAACATTGCTTATATGTGATTCTTCTTGTTTCGAAAGTTAACATAATATAAAACATGGGTAATGTCAACCTTGTTGATATAAAGGCACTCAAGTTTGCATATCACATTGCAGTTGCTATCTTTTTACTGGGTTTGTACCATTTGCTCTTCTTCTTCTCCGACCTATCACTGGTACCATCCAAGCTGGATTTACTGGAGGATAGCCTTAGCTTAGAATACCATTTCACTTTCTTTAACTCCTGATCATTAGCATCTGCCCCGGATGGAAGTTCAGATGCACTCGACGATGCATTCTTGGATTTGCTGGTTAGGACACGGTTAAGCGTGTTGCTCAAATCCCAAGAGGATAGAGATTTCTGTTGGATCGGCTGTTGAGAAAATGCGTATTGCGTTGATGTATTCGAGGTTACAGCGGACGGTTCTTCTCCGTTGTGTGGTAGTTGTACGGTTTTAACATCCGATGGATCGTTCACGACTTCAACTTTTATTTGTGGAATGTTACCTGATCCCGTTGATTTTGATTGATTCCTAAAATAAATATTAACAAAAGTATAAAAAAGGAATTCAAAAAACACTATAAATTACAACTTACTTGATTACGCTCTCAGGTGAATCCGTTCGAACTTTAATGGCATCTTCCAACTTATCCCAGAAGTTGTACAGTTTGTTTGACCGTTTATAATCCAAGATAAAGTAAAACTTTAGATTTGCTGGGAGCTCCAACCTTTCATATACACACGGTATAATTTTCCTCTTCTTTTGATCAATTTGCAAAGCTTGAGCATACATAACGAAGAAGTTATTCAGCGAACTTTTCAAAAATTCTCTCGAAATGACAACAACTAAACGTCTGCATCGCTCGGTGATTAGTTTAATGATGGCTTCATGCTCGAACGTTATACCGGCAAGTAGGTCTCTATCCTTTACGCAAAGCTGGAAAGAAAGAAAACTAGTTAGTGCTTTGCAAAATGTTTTATATCAGTTAAAGCTGTCATGAAGTAATGTGCACCGAACCAAAATAATTTCCTATTCATAAAATCTCTCCACCTAAGCTATGTCTGCAACAAACTTATCAATTAACATTAACTCTTACCTTCAATTTCCTCTCTTCCATACGTTCCATGATCTTAGTTGCAAATTCAATATCGGCGTCGGCAAATAAAATAAAGGCATCATAAAATTGCTTTTTCTGTCGTGTATCATCCCTCGTGATGATGTCTTCGTCGGTTCCTTCGCTGTAGCCAAGCTCTTCTGTTTGGATTGTACTGGTCTGATTAGATTTCTTCGATAAAAATGTTTCTGCGTCATTATCTGCAAAACAAACAAAAGGTCCCAATAAGAACATGTTTACAGCTTGATCAAAAGGAATTCTATTATGCTAAAATAATAAAATTTAATTATCTACGCACTCGATACTTACAAATCAACTTACTGCTATCGTCCAAAACATCCCATCTGTCAATTATACCGAGAAATTCCTGAAGCTGTTTTAGATTAGCTCCTTTTGATGATTCCTCCCAAATATCCAGCAACCTTTTAGTCGGATTTTTGTGACTCTCCAACTCTGCGAGCAAATGGTTCTCCAATTTGAGTGCTTGAAACAATCCTCGCCAGTCGCGACAATAGCCGTCCTCTGATTTGAATATTTTCTTCCGATTCAATAACGCCGACAGTAATTGATATGTTCGATGGTTCAGAGCACTTAATGGCACTTTACTTAGATCTACGCATTCGTTCACAGATACTTCTACGGGCGCGCAATTCACCATTTTCCACGCCCTAAGCTCACACTTCCGGATTCAAAAACAAACTGAAAGCACTATCTAATGTGGTCGCAAAACCTAGCTGGGACAATCTAAATCTTATCTTAAGAAATAAAATTATGTCTCAATAAACCATTACAGGATTTAAAGATAGCAATGTTTACATTTATGGACTTCGATTTTGATGTTTGACGGGTACGAGACTGCGCATATGACACGGAATGTACCCACCGCATACGTCAAAAAATACCTGCCTGTACACAGTAAATGGACTGATGAATGCGCTTTAATGTGTACGAAATATCCCCTTTTGCAGGTATACACGGAAAAACTTTCCTTCGTCGTTGCTTTAAAAATGAATTCAAGGCGTCGACTTTATGTGTAAATCTCATACCCAACATCGAATTGATTGAACATGTAGAAAGATACTATGAAAAATATAATATAGGCTAGGTGTACCAGTTTTGGCTATAGCACCAGTTGTCGCACTAGTGCTTTATATGCCAAATGACCAATCAAATCACCGCAAACCATGTTCATATCGATAAAGCATATTCATATGACCCGATAACACCTTTGATTTCCTCCAAAACATGCAAAGCATAATTGTAAAAATTGATTTTGCTTAATTTTTATTGTCCTTTGCACCAGTTGTGACACTAGTGGTCCCAATTCGGCCAGTCCCATAAGAAAACAATGGGATTTGCCAAAAAAGGAACCAAAATTAAGAATAGTGCCACAACTGGTGCATGCGTTCCTATTATGGATTAATCAATTTTGAGGATAATAACAAATTTTATTGTGGTTTTCACAGGTGTTCTAAGGAGCAGAAAGTAAAACCTTTCGCTTGATATATAAAATCAACCCGCATGCCTTTTACTTATTTTTTTAAAAATAGTTGTTCTTATGTATGGCGACTATTGGTACACCGACCCTAGTCGTTCAGAATTTTGGTGACGATATAAATCGCATGCAACAAAAAGCGTTCATGAATTCGTGAGCTAACAAGTTCACGATGTATTTTTTCGTGAACAACAGCCACGGATTCGGGAACACAGTCACGTTTTCTGGAACGTATGAACACAAGGAATGCGATGACAAAAAAATGCCATGCTTGTAGTCAGCATAACAATAATATACACGAATAAACTCAATTTATCCATTAAAGGGTACTTTTATATGCTATATCTTTCTGCCTGCAGAAAAATTTACACATTTTTTAAAGTTCGGTGGCCGAACTTAAAAAATGGGTAAATATCTCTGCGAAGAGAGAGATAGCACATAAAAGTACCCATTAATGGGTAAACGAAAATCTCCGTGTAATGTAAAAATGACAATCATCGCACGTTCAAATTGGCGATGATTGTCTAGTTAATTCACATTATAAAATAATAAAATTCCAATTTGTAAGAAATCGGTTTTATTTTAATTTTCAAACACATGTTGATTTTTCTTTAATCATTTAATAGAATATATTTTTCTAATCATTTATTAGAATATTTATTTTTTCACACTCGTAGACCCAAAATGTTTAAAATCCAGTTAAAAAGTTTTTGGAAATTTGACTGGCGGTTAGCTCACAAGTTGACAGTTGACATAGTAAAATCCAAAGTTTCTGATTATAAAGTTGCGCAAAGAGGATCTTCTTACTCTTATTCTGAATGACGCTCTTGTTATTATGTTGACAACTTTCAATTTTGTCAACCCTTTCTCAACCCTTCAAGTGACTTCACGGGAGTGTTCACTTCTAAAGCTTTTTAATACGATAACCAAGTCACCTACATAGTGCAAACACGTGAGATTCTTGTCGCTACATTATCCGTGTTTTTTTCCGATTCGTGTCGCTACATCATATTTAATTCGCCATAATAATCATTAGGCGATAACAATACTCTCCTTTTACCAACAAGCATTTGTTTACTTTGCTCGATAGGTAGACTGTTTGACAGTTCAATAGGTAGATTTGGCTTCACTCTTTGCGTAACTCTATATATAATAGACTCTGATAGGATCCAGTTAGAAGTGTTCGATATGCGAACTTATAAAGTTGATTTAAATAGTTCCCGTATAATCTCAATACCACCTGTGATACCGAGATGTTTAGCACACGCGTCCAACTTAAGTAATGATCGACTGTGCTCGCGCACTCGCTAGTCTAACCCTAGAATGCTCCAAGGCAATACCCATACATGGAGACACATACACAAGACGGTGATCTATACTTACTGTTTGAGCTATCCACCACATCCCCCTTTTTATAAAGAAAAGATAATTTTATTATTATTTGGTTATTTAATATGCATATAAATTTTATGTAAAGCAAAACTTATTTTTCTCACAATTTAGTGTTTACCTGAATTATAACTATTGGATAGCTGCCGTAGTCTTTCCGAACGTCGAGGTTGTTCATCTTCATGGTTACTTGGGGTTACATATGGTTATACATATCTAAATATCGATCCAGCTCCGCACGCCAGGTGCCGTACAATGCGTTGGCGATTTTCAGCCTCTTTAAAAGGGAGCGGTTCTGGCGTTCTACCTCCCCATTCGCCTGGGGCCAATACGGTGACGTATGATTCCGGATTATTCCTTTCATCCGACAGTACTCATCGAATTCGATTGCGACAAATTGCTTCGCGTTATCTAGTGTAATAGTACGTGGAATATCCCAAATACGAAAAAATTTATCCAGCCGTTTTATTCTTTCCTTAGCAGTAATGTTCGTCATTATCTCAACATCAACATGTCTGCTGAAATAATCGATTACCACCTAAATGTACTCCCTAGATGGCAGCGGAACGAGGAAATCGATTGCAATGTCTATCCAGGGTTTATCCGGCAATGGTCTACGCGACATAGGTTCTGGGGGATCTGGAATCTGTACCAAACGGCAGCCTTCACATTTTCCCATGTCTTTACTACTTCTTGGTCCATGTTTGGCCACCAACATCGGTCTCGTAAACGTCTTTTCATAGTGGATTGACCTGGATGCCCTTCATGAGCTAGCATCAACATTCTGTTCCTCAAAACTTCTGGAATGACTAACTTCGACCCCCTAAAGACAAGGTTGTTCGCATACGATAGTTCAGTACGAAATGCGGAATATTGTTTAACTTATACTAAGGACCAATTATCCGTCATTATTGCATCTTTCACGGCCTGCAGCTCACCATCAATTTCAGTAGCCTCAGTAACCTTCGAAATGTCAATCGCAGCGGTTTCTTGGATAGACCGAATTGTGTTTTCCATGTCTTGATCATAGTCTGACTCTTTAGTGTAATCGATCAGTGCAGCCAAAGCTGACACCATCGTCCTCCTTATATAAACATCTGAGTCTTCTTGCCAAGAGTTATCAGTGACATGTGCCGCCAAACGTCATAGTGTGTCAGCGATATTCGATGACCCCTTTTTGTATACAACTCTAAACCTGAACGCTTGCAGTCTTAGCAACCACCTTTCAATTCTAGCTGTCGGACGTGAATTTGTTGTAAATAAGACCTGAATAAGAATAATAGTAACATAAATTGCAGAACTTTCTTTTGTAACATAGTCATAAAAATAATACCTCCAGGGGTCGGTGATCTGTTTCTAATGTGAAGGATATTCCGATCAAATAGATTTTGAATCGTTCGATACCCCAGACAATTCCTAACGCCTCTTTCTTTATAGGGGGATTTCGCTTTTCTGCTTCTGATAAGCTACGCGATGCGTAGCTGATGACACGAGGCAGGTTATCTTTCAGTTGCACCAGCACAGCTCCGAGTCCCACTCCAGAAGCATCCGTTACTAGAACTGTTTGATTTTTAGGATCATAATATCTCAAATGTTCCAGGTTTGTGATTCTTTGTTTAAGTTTTTCGAAGCAGCTGTTATGTTGCGGTAGCCATTGAAAATAGCTAGAATTCTTCAAAAGTTCTCGTAGCGGATGACTTTCGGTTGCCAAGTTGGGAATGAAGCGGGAAATATACGTCACGAGTCCCAAAAAACTTCGCAATTCTTCCTTGTTTCGTGGCGGTCGACATTCTGAGAGGGATTTTATTTTATCTTGCGATGGAAGAACTCCATTAGCAGACAATTTATGTCCATGAAATTGGATTTCGAGTTGCTTTGCATTTGCTGTTATTCAGTGATAGACCGTATCTATTCAAAACATCCAACGTTTGTTTTACAGCGATGTCATGTTCCTCTTCTGTCAAACCCCACATTAGAATGTCGTCAATGAAGACAACTGTTCGAGGGCATTCTGCTAATATGCTTTCCATGAGGCTCTGGAAGAATTCTGGAGCGTGATTTACACCGAACAAAAGACGAGTATAACGATATAATCCCCAGTTCGTAATGAAGGTGGTGATGTCTCGAGTTTCTTCCGCCAGTTCAACCTGGTGGAATGCTTTAATGTCCAACGTCGTGAAATATTTGGCTCCACTGAATTTTGGCAACAAATCTTCAAACACGGGTAATGGATGGTTCAATCGCTGAATGGCTTGATTAGCTCGTCTCATATCGACACACAGCCTGATATCACCGTTGTCTTTCATAATAGGGACTAGGGGGCACACCCACGAAGTTGGCTTCGTAACACGTTCGATGATTCCCATTTCCAGTAATTCGTCTAGCTTTGATTTCACATGACCAAGAATGGGGATCGGGCAACGGCGAAGAGGATGGATAACGGGAAGAACGGTACGATCAATTGGTAAGGTTAATTGAAAATCTTTGATTTATGGGAACGATTTTGTATTCTTTACATGATTGATATTCATCCCAAAAGTGCTTGGTCCCAGTTTACGGGCAGTAATTTTTCCTATCAAGGATTGCTGCCCCTCTCGATTACGTAGAATGTTGTCTCAGTCGACATTTTTTCAAGACCATCTTTTATTTCAAGGACCGCATCAAATACTGTTAATAGTTTTAGTGGAACCCTTCCATACGCTAGAAATCGCTTCGTATCATCGTGTCTTTCAGCAGTGAATTTGGCATCATTGAATTTCAAAAGCTGCCATGTCGCGTCATCTATCAAGTTATAAGTAGAACCAGAATCAATCAGCATACCAATTTCGACTCCCCCAACGCAACATTTTATGAATTCGTCTTCTTCATCAACTATGTTGTAGACTTACAAGTCCTCCCGGCTAGTGTCGTTGTCCTCAGTGGTTTCAATGTTTCTTACTGTCTTCGTCCGCTTGAAGCAGTTATATTCACGACCCGACCTGTAAGGCTAATGTTTTCGCTTCATTCCCTTTTGGATTAGTGATAAAATGAAATATTCGAAGTAATAATTGTAATGTTATGTAATGTTAAGTCAATAATCTTACAGTTCGTTCAACATTGGATTTGCACATAGACTGAAAATGTCCTTTCATGTGACAACGATGGCACGTTTTACTCAGAGCAGGGCATTTTTCGTCATCTCTATGCTGCAATCGGCCACATCGGGAACACCTTGCCTTATACGCCAGAAGTCCGCTATCTCTGTAGTATGGAACTCATTGTTTGCTGACCGATAGACGATTGATATTCACTTTAGAGGCAGATTTCATCAAAGAAGCTTGCTGTTTTATTGACTGATGTGCATTGATGATTTTCGTTGCGCCGTCAAGTGTTAAACTTTCCTTTTCCAGCAGTTTCCGTTTCAGATCTTCAGGTGAGTTCTGAATAAACTTATCCAAAACAGCGATTTGACGACATTGATTTTCGTTTTGGCCAAAAAAACATTTATCCGCTTTCTAATGAGCATGAAGGAGAAATTTCTCGATAGATTCCTCGTCGGCTGGGGACATAGACCAAAACTGGAATCGTTCAAAACTTTCGTGCTGCTTTGGAGAAAAATGTTCAGTCAGCTGCTGTTTCGCCTTTTCGTATAGATCAGAACCATCATCATCATTCGTTTCAGCTCCAGGTATGCCGTAGAACACGTTTTGAAGTTCCATTCCACCCATGGCTAGCATTTGGGCTTTACGTCCTATCCCGTCATTAATGCTTGTGGCAATCATCACGTTTTCCAACCACCGTAGCCAACCAACCCAAGCATTTCTTACTTCAGATGGTGGAAGATGGGAAAATTTGAATTGGGGAATATTGTACGAGCTAATCTCAAAGCTCGTCTATTGTCGATTCCTCATTGTGATGCCGTCGAACAAATTTGGGTGGCTGTCAGTCTTACTACCCATACAATATATATATGCGTTATATATATATCCCACCCGATCGTATTCAAGATATGAATGTAATAGATCAGCATGTAAATTCACTTCAATGGGTCTCTACTCGAATGGACATCAAAGACAGTATTATCATTCTCGGAGATTTCAACATTCCCAACATCAAATGGAAACTGAGTTCATCCAATTATCTGTTTCCGGATGCATCTCATTCATCAATAAGCTCAACAGCACAATATCTTATTGATAGTTATTCCATGGCGCGTATTTCTCAGCTTAATTTCGTTCAGAACGAAAGCGGCCGTTTGCTAGATCTTTGTTTCGGCAGCTACGAAAGCAGTGTTCACTATAAATTAATGGAGGCCCCCTCACCTCTCGTGAAACCATCGATTCACCACCTCTCTACTGATCGAAATAAGCAGCGTAACGCCAATCTTGTATACTGTTCATAAGGAAATGTTATACTACGACTTCAAAAATGCTGATTACACTAAAATGAATACGTTTCTGTCCAACATTAACTGGCTCGACATCATCAATATGGATCTAGAATCTTCTGTTTCTGCGTTTTCGAATGTTATGTTGTATGCTATCGACCAATTCGTTCCAAAAGGATTCCAAACGTCGCCTCGCAATCCACCATGGAGTAATACCGCATTGAAGGCTTTAAAAAGCCTGAAACGTTCCGCACTACGCAAGTACACTAAATTCAAAAGCCGCCATTGCAAACTAATGTTCACTAACGTCAACCAGCGCTACAAACGTTTAAACAAGAAGCTGTTTTCTGCATACCAGAGGAAAATTCAACAAAAGCTACGCCATAATCCCAAAGGCTTTTGGAGTTACGTCAGTGAACAGCGCAATGAATCTGGTCTTCCGACTGTCATGTTTAAGGGAAACATCGAATCATCATCTGCTGAAGGTATAAGTGACCTATTTCGCAGTCACTTCTCTAGCGTGTTCACGCAAGAGTCTTTAGACTGTCAACAAGTTTCCAAAGCAGCGTGTAATGTTCCAGTCCATCCCCCTGTTGGTGAACACCCAATCATTACTGAAGACACAATTGTGGAAGCTTGCTCCACCATGAAGGCTTCATACAACTCAGGTCCCGACGGTATACCTGCTACGGTGTTAATCCCAACTATCCCAACTTTTCAACCTCTCGCTTCAATCTGGAAACTTCCCAGACCACTGAAAAAAATCTAGACCAACATTTGAAAAGGGCGTAACAGCCAAAATTTATTCCTTCTGATTCTTCGTCTACATATATAGCTATATATGTGGACAAAGAATCAGAAGGAATAAATTTTGGCTGTTACGCCCTTTTCAAATGTTGGTCTAGAAATCATATGTCTTCCCAGTGTTCAAAAAAGGAAACAAACGCGAAATTAGCAACTACCGCGGAATAGCTGCTATGTGCGCAGTCTCAAAGTTGTTCGAGAAAGTTATCTACAAGTTTGTATTCCACAATTGTCATCACTTCATCTCGGAGCATCAACATGGTTTCATGCCGAAACGATCAACGAATAGTAATTTGCTGCTGTACTCTTCTTTCATCGCAAAAGCTCTTCAGAAAGGCCAACAAGTCGACTCAATTTACACCGATTTCTCTGCCGCATTTGACAAGATTAATCATCAAATTACTATCGCCAAGTTTGAGCGATTGGGATTTTCTGGATCATTTCTTCGCTGGTTACAGTCCTACCTGAATGGCCGGAAATGGCCATTAAGATTGGGGATATCATCTCATCCTACTTCCTCGTTACCTCAGGGGTGCCACAAGGTAGTCACTTAGGTCCGCTAATTTTCTTGGTCTACCTGAATGATGTCCATCCACATTTGAAATGCCTCAAGCTTTCATTTGCTGATAATTTCAAACTATATTGGATAGTTAATACTGTACACGATGCCCTATTCCTACAATCCCAACTAGAGCGGTTCACCGATTGGTGCACAGTTAACCGCATGGATTTGAACGCTAGTAAATGCTCGATAATTTCGTTCTCCGCCGACGCTCTTCGCTCGATTTTGACTACAAAGTTGGCGCTGTCAGTCTAAAAAGAGAATCAGTGGTCAAAGATCTAGGTGTTCTGTTAGATTCGAAGCTGACTTTTAAGGACCACATCGGATACATCACCTCAAAAACCTCTAGAACACTCGGTTTCATCTTCCGCATAGCTAAAAATTTCAAAAACATTCAATGTCTCAAATCCCTGTATTGTTCACTAGTGAGATCGATTTTAGAATACTCGTGCATTGTTTGGGCACCATACTATCTCAACAGTATTCAACGTATTGAAACCATTCAACGCAAATTCTTACATTTTGCTCTGCGCCACCTACCATGCAACCCTTTAATCTTCCCAGTTACGATGATCGTTGTAAGCTTATAGAATTAGAACCTTTAAGTGTGCGCCGCGACGTCTCCAAGGCGCTGATGTTTCTGATCTTCTGAACTCCAAAGTTGATTGCCCTGGTCTTTTATCTAGTCTGAATTTAAATATTCCCTATAGACAGCTTCGGTCAAACAATTTTCTGTTTCTTCATGGTGCTCGCACAAATTACGGACATAATGAGCCTCTCACTGGTATGTGTAGGATGTTCAACCGTTGTTCATCGGAATTCGATTTTCACCTTTCACGATTGTCCCTCAAAAAGAAATTCACCCTTCTTATCACTACCACTACCAACTCTACACGTTAGCAAGTTTTTTGTTTGTTTTATTGTATAGTGTTTTTCTTGAAATTGTTTCTGTACATATGTTAGTTATAAGTAGTGTATAATTGTATATTTAAGACCATAATGTATCATTTGGAGTCAATGTAAATTCTGTTGATACGAAAAGATGAGAAGGTTTTGCGCCCATTCGAGAAAGTGCCTATACGAGCACTACTCGAACGGGCTTTTCCCTACTCCCAATAAAGAAAAGAAAAGAAAAGAAAAAGAAAGAAAAGACTCCGGACTGAAAAATGATGCTAATGGCACCTCGTGAACAACTTCCCGTGCAGCAGAATCCATTTTCCTATTAACGAAAACAACAAGACTGACGTTATACTGAGAACAAACGAACCAGGAAATTTAAACCATATCCCTTGTAGCAAATGACACCGCCATATTTCCTAATTATTCTTTTCCGTTTCTCATATAGTGAATTTAATCACCTGTTATGCTCTTTCAATCTATGTAGTGAATCAAATCACTTTTCATGACCAGTGAATTCAATCACATTATTAATCTGCTGGCGCTTATTCGAATAAAAACACACACACATAGAAAACAATTCATCCCACTTTGAATAGCTAAATCACCGTTCATATCATAAATCGCATGCAACAGAGCCCAAGTCACCATCGCAATCATTCATTTCTCCATTCCATACCAGTAATAGTGAGCCCATGCGCAAACTGGAAACATCTACGCACTGTCATTCTCTGTTCTTGTATAAGCGCATATCTTCGTTTCCTTCTCAGTGTCACGTTTTAGGCAAGCAATATTTCACTTTCCAATCACATAGGGGGAAAGACGGCTTTGGCAGGTTTTGTTCTATTATTGACAGGGGGTTTTGTCGACCAAATTTTATGAAATTTGGCCACAATATTCTTTGATATGCAAAGAATGTTTAGGCCAAATTTGAGCCTAGTCAGTCATAAAAAAACCCTCTGCCAATAATAGAACAAAACCTGCCAAAGCCGTCATTCCCCCTACCTTTTCAACTTATTAGTGGATTCAATCACATTAGTTTAGTTGCTCTCTATTCTGCATTCGTCTCTCTTTTCTAAGCTGCTCTTCTCTCTTGCTAAGTGCAGCGCAGCACATTCAACAGCAATCTCAATGGATTAAGGTCACTCCTGACGGAATCCAAGTTTCAAAGTGCTCGCGTTTTCGGGGGCACACCACTCGATACGGAGGCGGCGCACAACTGTCATTTTTGTTGATTTAGCTTTGCTGCGTCGTTCTGTATCGAGTGGTGTGCCCCCGAAAACGCGAGCACTTTTAAACTTGGATTCCGTCAGGAGTGACCTTAATGGAACGTACACACGGTCAAGCAGTTTGACCAACATTGACTCCACCTCCCGTTTATTCAAACATTCATCAATTTTTATCAACACCGACACGAACAATCAATTTATTCGACCAACAATATCACACACAAACGACCGAAGCACCAACTCGAGCACCAACCATCAAAAAATATATGGGGGTTTGTGCAACTTCACTACAAATGCTCAAACATGTTCGGCGAACCTTGACTCCACCCCCGACAACTCAAACCAAAATCAAACCGTTTTAATTTTTTCCAACCGAGCCGCCAACTGTCAAATGGTTGTTCGAACAACTTCACACACGTTCCAACAAAGCAGCAACCGAAGCGTTTTCTTGGGGGTGGAGTCAATGTTCGTCGAACTGCTTGACTGGTGTGTACGTAGCATAACGAATGCTCACAAGCTTCAACCGACAACCGTACCAGCAGCAACGGTATAGTAATAGCAGTGCGTGGCGCGTTGTTACATACACATTTCGTGGCGCATACAAGTTAAGCATTCGCGTCTATGTGGTAACACGTGATCGTATTGACAATTTGAATTATGGGTGCGCGTGAGTGAGTACGTTTTCGCGTTTGATCATTAGAGGGTAGGAGTTATGTGTCGGGTTATTGCGTACTTACACTCATCTCGTGGTGCATATACAATTGTAAATTCATGCGCGTACTTCATAGAACACGTGCGCGTACAGGTAATTTAAATTTCGCGAGCGCATGATTGAGTACGATTCGCGTTTTGAGATTTCTCTCATTTCTTTTTTTTTCACAGAAACATGTATTGAATATGATTGTTTCATTGACGCCATTTTTTATTTTCGCGCGTCATGTCGCGTGGAGACCGAGCAAAATGTTCTTAGTTAATTGCTGTATGGTCAAATTTTATTTATAGTTATTACGTTTTCGACTGGATGTTTACAGGAATTTTAAAATGTGTGTACATACCTTGAAGAAAAAAGTGTCGTAGTTTGATATCTTCTCGCTAACCAGCAAGAACGCACTATCAAGCACATTTTATAAACACCATTCTTGTTTTTATTTCACATTAAATCTTTTTGTTCCCCAACAATTCAATTTTTTTTTTCATTTCACAAATCTTTCTAATTAATTTTCCTTTGCATTTTTTTCCGCTTAAACTTATACGAATAACGGCATATGGCGGGTAACAAGCTTGGGTTGGTAGAAATTTTATTCCACTTTCTTTCAATTAAATTTCCAAATTTTTCATGCACTTATAATCACTTCTTTTTTTTCTTTACCTGGTTATTGGATCTTCTTTTGCAACAATTCGATGAACAATTTATTTCCACTTCGAAAATCAACTTTTTTTTTTCACCCTCGTCGCCACTTGTGATACCGAGTTGTTTAGCACACGCGTCCAACTTAAGTAATGATCGACTGTGCTCGCGCACTCGCTAGTCTAACCCTAGAATGCTCCAAGGCAATACCCATACATAATAGAGACACATACACCAGGCGGTGATTTATACTTACTGTTTGAGCTATCCAGCAAACCACCTAAACTCAATTGAGTGTAATTTTGTTGGGAAAAAAAGAAACGGCAAATAATTTCAGTCAGTCACTGAGTAGATGAAAGTTAGAGTGTAAGAAAGATAAAACCTTCTAGTAGCGTTAGCATTTTTACGTAGCATACTGAGGCGTAATCTAGATAGGTAAACTCGCTACCTTGGCGCGAGCGCGTAAGATATTGCTTAATATTGTATTTTTTTTTTCCGTTTTCTTGTCATAAGTTTTAAACTATGTTTAACATCATCACTTATTACTGCTATTACAGATTAATGGTTGCCAACAAGTTACCAGTATTGAATCCGACCACTACCTCGTTGCAGTATGCCTGCGCTCAAAACTCTCGACGATGTACAACACGCGTCGAAGTCGAACGTCGCGGCTTAACATTGGACGGTTACAAGACGGTAGACTAGCCCAAGGATACGCGCAGCAGCTGGAAGTAGCACTTCCAACGGAAGAGCAGCTAGGCGCAGCACCGCATGCGCTGCACTTGGCACAGTACCCCCGGATCAGAGAAACATCTGGTATGACGGCGAATGTGAGCAGTTAGTGGAAAAATAGAATGCTGCAGCAGGTTGCTGCAGCACCGCACGAGGGCGAATGAGACACAATATAAACGGGCGCGGAACCGGCAAAATTCAATTTTCCGGAGTAAAAAGCGTCAGCAGGAAGATCGGGACTGTGAAGAGATGGAGCAACTGTACCGCGCCAATAATGCACGAAAGTTCTGTGAGAAGTTGAACCGTTCACGGCTACGTGCCACAGCCTGATATGTGTAAGGACATAAACGTGAATCTTCTTACGTAAGGGAACATCCACAAATTACGTAACGCTCAGAGGGGAGAGGCGGGGTTGAGCGAAGCGTGACGGGCCTTACAAAAATTTCAGATGTTTCATACAAAAAGTGTGACATAGGGGGGAGGGGGGTTTGAAAATGCCCAATTTTTGCGTTACGTAATTAATGGATCTTCCCTAAGGTGATCCAAAGTTGGCGGCAGCTCTACGAAGAACAACTGAATGGCGATGTGGCAGATGAAGATGGCGGTATGGTGATGAACCCAGGAGAACACGCGCAGGACATAATTTTACCGGCTCCGGATCTCCGGCTGAAGAACAGTTGGCCGGCTGAAAAACAACAAAGCTCCTGAGATTGACCAACCACCAGGAGAGCTATTTAAACACGAGGTCGAGGCACTGGCTAGAACGCTGCACTGGGTTATTACCAACATTTGGAAGGAGGAATTTATGCCGCGGGTTTTATGGGCAAACGCTCCACCACGGACCAAGTGCTCGCCATTCGCGAAGTACTGCAGTAATGCCGCGAATACAACGTGCACACGCATCATCTGTTCATCGACTTCAAAGCCGCATATGATACAATCGACCGGGGCCAGCTATGGCAGCTAATTCACGAACACGGATTTCCGGATAAACTGATACGGTTGATCAAGGTGATGTGCGTAGTTCGAGTTTCAGGGGCATTCTCTACTCCCTTCGAAACGTGCAGAGGGTTGGCAAGGTAAAGGTCTTTTGTGTTTATTCAACATCGCTTCGAAAGAGGTAGAACGAAGAGCAGGGATAACCACGAGTGGTACAATTTTCAATAAGTCCGTCCAGCTTCTCCGTCGACATAGGTATTATGGCACGTAACTTTGAGAAGATGGAGGAAGCCTATATCAGACCGAAGAGGGAAGCTAAGCGAATCGGACTTGTCATCAATACGTCGAAGACGAAGTACATGATAGGAAGAGGTTCAAGAGAAGACAATGTTAGCCACCTACCGCGAGTTTGCATCGGTGGTGACGAAATCAAGGTGGCAGAAGAATTTGTGTACTTGGGCTCACTGGTGACTTCCGAAAATGTTACCAGCAGAGAAATTTGGAGACGCATAGTGGTTGGAAATCGAACGTATTTTGGACTCCGCAAGACGCTCCGATCGAATAGACCGGTAGTCCTCTACGGACACGAGACCTGGACGATGCTCGTGGAAGACCAACGCGCACTTGGAGTTTTCGAAAGGAAAGTGCTGCGTACCGTATATGGTGGGTGGCGGATGGTACGTGGAGGAGGCGAATGAACCACGAGTTGCATGAGCTGCTGGGAGAACCATCCATGAAAATAGTTCCCGACAACGATCCGACGGGCACAAGAAGGCGAGGTGCGCAGCGGGCAAGGTGAATCAATCAGATTGAAGATGCATGCGGACCTTCCGTCGACTGCATGGTTAACGACGTGTAGCCATGAACCGAGCCGAATGGAGAAGACTCTTATATACCGCACAGGCCACTTCGGCCTTAGTCTGAATAAATAAATAATAAACATGTTACCAATTAGCCTTGCGGTCAAAGGCGTAGGATTCTCGGTCCAGTCTAGGATGTTTTGCCTTTCTCGTTTACAAAGTATACGTAAAGGCTATATGTTCGCTCCAAAAACGAACTTTTTATAGGAGTCCCGGAGACCCATAGTGTTATATACCGATCGACTCAGCTCGACGAATTGAAGTGATGTCTGTGTGTGTGTGTGTGTGTGTGTGTGTGTGTGTGTGTGTGTTTTTTTTTTTTTTTTTTTTTTACGGGAGAATGCATTTACACACTAACCCAGTACACGTGCATTGTAGTTGCCAAACTACCACACGGAAGTGTACTGGAGTGTCGGACTCGACCATACCGGTAATACCGACTAAACTCCCTTGGGCTCCACCATCGTTTCCCCCAGGAACTACCTCGCAGTACTACTTCTGGGGGGACGGCAGTACTAAGTGTACTCACTCATTATCGCTCACACAGGCACTCGTCCCACGCGAGACTGACTTGGGTGCTCGCACACCATTCACTCCATTTGAGTCTTACTTGGATGCTCTCCCGGACGCTCCGCTGCCATGCCTCGAGGTGTCAATAGCGGTAACTGCCTGGGCCTACAGATATTGCGCTACGACACTCTGCCTCAGCACGAGCAGATCAATCACACCACTGCCGAAGCAGACCATACGCTACCCTGCCGAAGCAGGGACACTCCCCATGCACCACATGTGCACAACTGTAGGTGTGTGGGTACAACCCACTGCTACCCTGCCGCCGAAGCAGCTTCTCCAAAGACCATTCGCTCCATGTGACCCTTTTTCGGGTGCTCACTCTAACACTCCACTGCAATGCCTCGAGGTGTCGATGGGATACCTCGACTCCTGCCTCAGCATGTGCAGTCCATACTCAGACTTCTGCTGCGCTTCGAGGTGACCATAGCGGCGGCGACACGCTATGACACTCCTGCCTCAGCACAAACAGATCACTCACTCCCTGCCGAAGCAGCTCACGCACTACCCTACCGAAGTAGGGACACTCCACATGCCAATTGGCACTCCCTCCCTGGGCTTGTGCTTTTGAAGCGGCACACAGTCGCTTTGATAGAGTCCGCTTACGGGCACTTGTGGTTTTTTGGGAGGGATGTTCGCAGAGCCCACCGCTAAAACACACCACACCCTAGCCAGCCTTCCCTGTCTCGCAGACAGCTGGGGAGGGGTCGTCAAGCCCTTGGACATCATGCTGTTCCTGCTGTCCCTGCTGCCCCCGTGTATGTGTGTGTATGTGTGTGTGTATGTGTGTGTGTATGTGTGTATGTGTGTGTGTATGTGTGTGTGTATGTGTGTGTGTATGTGCGTGCGCAAAATAATCTCACTCATTTTTCAGGCACTTATCATTAACCGATTTGCTCGCAACAAGTTGCATTCGACGCGGAATTTTGTCCCATTGTTTCGTATTGAAAATTGGCCGAATCGGACTATGGGCTTCGGAGTTATGGCCAAAATATATTTTTTCACAACACAACTCTTAGCTGATTTACTCGCAACAAGTTTCATTCAACGCAGAATCATGTCCCATTGTTTCGTATTGAAAATTGGACAGATGGGACTATGGGTTTCGAAGTTATGGCCAAAATCCACTTTTTCACATGAGAAACACGTACAAAATTCTCACTCATTTTTTAGGCACTTATGCTTAACCGATTTGCTCGCAACAAGTTGCATTCGACGCGAAATCTTGTCCCATTGTTTCGTATTAAAAATTGGCCGAATCGGACTATGGGCTTCGGAGTTATGGTCAAAATATTTTTTTATACAACAAAAAATCTCACTCACTTTTTAGACACTTACTCTTAGCTGATTTACTCGCAACAAGTTTCATTCAACGCAGAATCTTGTCCCATTGTTTCGTATTGAAAATTGGACAGATCGGACTATGGATTTCGAAGTTATGGCCAAAATCCACTTTTTCACATGAGAAACACGTACAAAATTCTCACTCATTTTTTAGGCACTTATCCTTAACCGATTTGCTCGCAACAAGTTTCGTTCGACGCGAAATCCTGTCCCATTGTTTCGTATTGAAAATTGGTCGAATCGAACTATGGGATTCGAAGTAATGGCCAAAATACATTTGTTGACAAGAAAAATTCTCACTCATTTTTAGGCACTTACTTTTAGCCGATTTGCCTGCAACAAGTTGCATCCGACGCGGAATCCTGTCCCATTGTTTCGTATTGAAAATTGGTCGATTCGAACTATGGGATTTGAAGTAATTGTCAACAACACTTTTTTTACTTTTTTTACTTTTTTTTTTTTTCATTTTTTGGGCACTTACTCTTAGCCGATTTGCCCGATGCAGAATCTTGTCTCATTGTTTCTTATCGAATATTGGTTTAATCAGACTATGGGCTTCGGAGTTATGGCCAAAACATATTTTTTACTTACTCTTAACCGATTTGCTTGCAACAAGTTTCATTCGACGCGGAATCCTGTTCCATTGTTTCCTTCTCGGTTTCCTTTTGAGTGTCTCGAGAAAATCTCTCTCCCACGCTCTCCCACGTAAACTAACACCATCAACAGGTAGCGGAAACCTTCACCTTCCTATTGGTGGGGTTGGTTTGCGTGAGAGCTATCAGATTCGTCAATTCGTCGTTTGAATCTTTGTTTACAAAAGCAGATAAGTCGTTTTGAAAATTTTGTCTTGATATAGAATATTACGGCTTCCTGCTGGCCCCTCTGGTAATCGCAACAATCACTAATCAAAACAGAGTCAATGAAAATCTTACCCACCGTATCCACTTGCCATGAAAAATACTCTCGATGTACTCAGTGACACCGGCTGTCATTTACCGAAAAGCCCACCCCTCGTAATGTGTTTTGTATGGAAGGGTTCTAAAATTTGTATGGGCCGTAACGCTCGCAGAATCATCAAAGACCAGTTATTTATTCCAGTTATTTAGACCCGACGAACTTCGTTTCATCTAAAATTGATTTATTCTCTGATTAGTTCTCGAGTTATGCAGAAATTTATGTTTCATTTGTATGGAAGCCCCCTTTCTAAGGGGATGGGTCTCGAACCATCTTAAGAACCTTCCCGTCCCAAAAAAACTCTGCATACAAATTTTCACGCTGACCGGCTTAGTAGTTTCGGAGTCAGCCAGACAGAAATTCACTTTTATGTATAGACCTGTACAGCTGTTTTCGAATTCACTCACCCGATGGATTTTTACATTTAAGCGGCTCGTCTTCTCGAACAAAAGTTCATTATGCGACCCGCTCAAACGTCATAATTTCTTGGGGGAGTTCATTTTGCGTTAGTCTATATAGAAGATTATCAACGTTTACGAGGCGAACCGGTCCAGGGCCGAAATCCTCATTAATAAAGATATTAATAATAATAATTATCAACGTAATCCAAGAGCAGGTATTTATGGCAATTTATCTAGCCAGAAGAGGCGACTCTGTCCCAGTGTGGGGATGTAATGCCAATCAGAAGAAGAAGAATCTAGCCAGAAGTACAATAATGCAACAAAGTTAATCCATTGTACCTTTACTGACCCATCACTCCAAGCTTCCGAAACAGACTAATAACATATTGATATCGTTTCAATTTAAGGACAACTATGCGTCCATCGTCAGTATTACCGAGTCGATAAATCCATTCAAGTAACCCCCAATTTCCTAGTCCTTTTCTGCAGAGTAATCACTCTTTGTAAGCAATGTCGCTCGTAGAAATGGCACAACGTCAAACCAGGCAATCCGAGATCTCTCGCTGCTTCAAATGGCCGATGGTCATGGTTCGGTGAAACACCTTTTTGATGAATTTGCGATACTTAGTCCGTAAAAGCCCTCCTTAGCCGTGCGGTAAGATGCGCGGCTACAAATCCAGACCATGCTGAGGGTGGCTGGGTTCGATTTCCGGTGCCGATCTAGGCAATTTTCGGATTGGAAATTGTCTTGACTTCCCTGGGCATAAAAGTATCATTGTGCGAGCCTCATGATATACGAATGCAAAAATGGTAACCTGGCTTAGAAACCTCGCAGTTAATAACTGTGGAAGTGCTTAATGAACACTAAGCCGCGAGGCGGCTCTGTCCTAGTGTGGGGATGTAATGCCAATAAGATAGAGAGAGTCCGTAAAAGCAAACGGAAATAAACAATAACTTTTCAATGGCGCTTGGTGCGATTTAGCATAACCCAGACCATATATAGCTATCTCATACACTAGGCTGGAGTAACCTGTAGCCGAGAATAGAACCGTGCTGTCAATACAGTGGCCAAGTCCTTACCCACTAGTGCAACCATGAGGTATAGTTGATTGGTCACGCTACCCGTTCATAGCGCACATACGTACTAAGTTTCATAAAGAGGTCCTATAGTATCCGCGGTAATATCAGATGCGAAAGATTTAGAAGACATTTGGATTTTTGTAGGATTGATTGATATGTCTACGCTCATAAGTTTTTTTGTCTTTCTCGTATACAAAGTATACGTAAAGGCTATATGTTCGCTCCAAAAACGAACTTTTTGCCTTTCTCGTATACAAAGTATACGTAAAGGCTATATGTTCGCTCCAAAAACAAACTTTTTATAGGAGTCCCGGAGACCCATAGTGTTATATACCGATCGACTCAGCTCGACGAATTTAGCTGATTTACTCGCAACAAGTTTCATTCAACGCAGAATCATGTCCCATTGTTTCGTATTGAAAATTGGACAGATCGGACTATGGGTTTCGAAGTTTTGGCCAAAATCCACTTTTTCACATGAAAACCACGTACAAAATTCTCACTCATTTTTCAGGCACTTATCTTTAACGGATTTTCTCGTATTGAAAATTGGCCTAATCGGACAATGGGCTTCGGAATTATGGCCAAAATATATTTTTTTATAAGAAAAATTCTCACTCACTTTTTAGGCACTTACTCTTAGCTGATTTACTCGCAACAAATTTCATTCGAAGTAGAATCTTGCCCAATTGTTCCGTATTGAAAATTGGCCCAATCGGACTATGGGTTTCGAAGTTATGGCCAAAATTCATTTTTTTACATAATAAACACGTACAAAATTCTCACTCATTTTTCAGGCACTTATGTTTAACGGATTTGCTCGAAACAAGTTGTATTCAACACAGAATTTTGTCCCATTGTTTCGTTTTGAAAATTGGCGGAATCGGAATATGGGATTTGGAGTTATGGCCAAAATACATTTTTCAAAATCTGACTCATTTTAGTCACATATGTACCCTCAGCCGATTTGCTCGCAAGAAGTTGCATTCGATGCAGAATCCGGTCCCATTGTTTCCTGTTGAAAATTGGTCGGATCGGACTATAGGCTCAGAAATTATGGTCAAAATACTTTTTTTCACCAAAAGTGCGTAGAAATTACTCACTCGCAAGAAACGAGAAAGGCACCATCACCGCTAGGTGGATTAATCTGGGTTTTTAGGTGTAAAACAGTCTTGACTCCCTGGCAGGACTTGGATGAATGATGCAATGAAGATGAGGACCGATGCTTCAGCACCAGATATATTCCTGATGAAAGTAGCTTCATGAGTAAACAGTTCCAAAGTGCTTAGTGAAGAATGCTTCCTCACTCCATATGGCACTGCTGTACGAAACAGTTGGAGAGTGAAATCAAGCACCCGCTAGTTTAGAAAATATTTAACTCTTTTGTCTCACTTCATACTGAGTTGCGCATTTCTGTTGGAATGAAAGTGTAAAAGAGAGGTATATAATGCCGGCTCTCTCTTTCGCGCTAATATGGTTTCGTATTTACACAACACTAACTCGCATATGAAACACTGCCGATGAAAGAAGGAAACATCATCATTTCACGCTGCCCTATTGAATGATGGCTCCTCAGTGCTACCCGGCTTGTGAAGATGCCACGTTCAAAACTTCTCACTTAGGACGAAGACATATATGTCATATATTAAGACATATATTGACGCGTCGAGCGATTTGGAGCGCGTTCAAGCACTCGTAAAGCAGAATATCAGCCAAATAAGTTCATTTGTGTTAGACGTGAATATGTCAACAGATCCAATCGAAGCTGCAGCGTTGATGGCGTATTGAACGGCGTAAATATAATTATGCGGAGGTCATTGCGGCTTATACACAGCAGTTGTTGCCAGGGTGTGATCTTCTCCTAAGTGAGTAAGCGACAGGGGTCGATCGGTCGTCGAGGCTTGCGAATAACGGGCTTCACCCAAAATGTCAAGTGCTTTTAAATTGCCTTGTGTGAGAGCATAAACCGGAGTTATTCTTGATAGTCCCCCGGAGTATTTCTTTATTGCGGGCTGGCGGTACAACTTTGTTGTACGAGAAAGGCAAAAAAACAGTATATATGCATACCATCTATTTAAAAAGAAGACAACAGTTTTGGATTAGTGATATATGCCGCATGTGAAACTTCAAATGTTAGCAAAAATACACAAATACTCTACTTTATTGTTCAGAATTAGAATTTTCTCTAAATAGTCCTCTACGTCAGATTAAAGTTCATCAAACATCAACTATTTTATAAGCTGTCAACTATTCTATAAGTTATTCATATTACTGACTAAACCTTTTCTCAGCTGCCGCCAAGCGAGCGCGATGATGGAAGATTCTTCAAGCCTTTTTCGAGCTTGTCGGCGTCTCCGGCTGAGAAACGGTTTTTAGCTGGCACACGGTCCTGCCGCCGAAGAACGTGATTGCCAGCTGATTGCTTCAACATTTTAATATTCTCATCTATTACTATAGAGCAACTGGTGCCGTCGAAAACTCTAGCCATTTTATTGACACCATCCATCGACATCGGCACTGCCTCGTCTTGGAGTGGTGTCAGAGTAGATATGTTATTGTTGTTAATGCTAGAATTATTGTTAGTGTAAAATTCATTCGAACTGCACACAATTGGTGGGTACAATATTCGGTGGTCGTTTCCTTGAACCGAACCATTGGTGTTTGATTTAAAATTGTTGTTATTATTATTTGATACTTCTTGCACTTTTGCTGAGATTGTCTCGCCAGAACTGGCCGCTTCGGATATTGTATTTAAAGGATATAACTTAATTTCTTCATTATTAAAAACTGCTTCAATGCCTAATATTTTCAGTACGAGATGCGGATGAGCTAAAACCACTTTCTCCAGCGTTTCAAAATCAATCACATTTTCAGTCTGTGTTGAGCACGATAGGTCTTCCGAATACTTTTGTGACATGATCGATTTCCTTCGATACATATTCTCGGAGTATGTTTCGGTTCCGTTGGGGCTGGGGAACGCTTCACCAAAGGCATTCATTTCACGGCACCACATCTCAGGTGGATGCGAGGAACTACGAGCCATTGTTGGCTCAGGATCTCGCATAATACCGATGGCTCCATTCTGTAAGTTTGGTATCGATCGTGCCGGTGGAAAATGTCCAAGATCAAACTGTGAGTTGATGGTAGAATACGTCATTTCTTGTAGTGCCTGGATAGCATTGCGAACCTGTGTGATATGAGAATTAAAGACTTGATTCGTAAATTAGTTTGTAAAATACGTACCTCCATGCTCAAAGCAGCCACGTCATTGTGTAGCGTCGTCACCTGGGTGTCCAAGCGTTCAACCGACACTCGTGCCGGATGCGTCTTTTCCTTATTTCTTAACTCCAAGTTCAAACCCTCGAATGTGTTGTCCTCTTCGGGAGCGGCTGGCATGGTGGTGGCCTGCACCGACCGTTGGCGCTCTACGCGTTCCCGTAGAGCTACCAGTGATTTGTTACGACTGAAAAAATACATACACATACAATACCTTTTGTCGAATACATACATATATGTAGTGAAACCCTTAAAAATGAGAAAACTCATCGATTTTTTCTAAATAATTATATAAACGGGCTTGGTAGTATTCCTATCATTCAGGCAATCAGTTTACCAAGACGAACCTTTGCCATAGAACCTTAGCACATTCCAATCAAGTTGCGCATTAACTCGCGGCAAGTGTACTCGGTATATATAGATATACTCGGCTAGCAGTGGGTGGGTGATTGTATCATCAATTCCTTCCCATCCACGATCGCCAGTAAGGACGTGGCCAGCATCGTTATTGACCATCTAAATACTAGAGCACTCGAACTGTACACATTGTGTTTAAAAAGGAAGAATGGATTCACTCATTTATTAATTTGGGTTTTATCATTTAGTAGATTGTCAGCAATATTCCAGTCATTTAGTATAAGTCACTGCAATTAGCGAACTGTTAGGCCCGGAGACGAACCAGCCTAGGGCTGAAAGTCTCCTTACTAAAGACAAAAAAAAGAACGGTTAGGCAGAGTTGTAGGAAAAATATAGCGCGATGTCTACCAAACTAATAAAAGATCTAAACCAAATTACTAAATGATCAAATCCATGCTCCATCCATTAGTTTCCTGCAATTTCAATTGTTCTAGACTGCTGGTCAATCATGAAAAAACTATCACTCCGACTCAACATGGGTCTTGGTCATGGCTCTGTCAAGGTGCCAAAGCTTAGGGAAAACTCTCCTAAAATGTTCGAGCTACTGTTTGAGTTGAACTGGACCACGGTGGGGCACGTAACCCGAGACACTATATTGAATATTTTTCTTGAAATTTAAATACGTTCGCCCAAATTGGTCTAAAAAAAACACCAAGTTTTCTGTCAATTCCGGTAAATCCTGAAGAAACTTCGATTAGTATATATGGGTCTCCGGGCCTTCTATCAAAAGTTATTTTTTAGAGCAATCATATAGCCTTTCGGTACAACTTTGTTATACGAGAAAGGCAAAAATATTGTTGATTTGGAAAATGAATAAAACTTGTATTGCGCAATACAAAGTTGATCCTATACAGTTGACCAAAAATTTCTCTTGCATTTTTCACTATTTTTAACAATTAAATAAAATTCATTCAATGAATGCATATAATAGGTCGATATCTAGATCTTCTAAATGTCACTATCTGTCATGGGCGTAGCCAGGATTTCGAGAAAAAAAAATCCAAACCAAATCGAAACAATAATGATTAAAACAATAATGATCAAAACAATAATGGATTTAAAAATGCGTGATTTATTGCTCATTAGATATTTTTAAATAAAGTTAGAAAAATATTAATGAATTTAATATTCAGAGAGAATATAAGAATATAGAATCGGCTATTACAATTATTATAAAAATCCTGCATTCTTCCATAAGCTTAAGAAAACTAGAACCATACATCTAAATTTCTAAACAAATCCTCTTTGAAATAATATTTATTATAAAATAGGCAGAAAAATCAATACGCAAGCTTTCTCCAGGAATTCCTTCGCATTCTATCCGAAATTCTATCAGGGATTCTTTAGGAAAGCCTCCAGCAACATCTTTGGGATTCAATCCGAAATTCTATCAGGGATTCTTTAGGAATGCCTCCAGAAACTTTTTCGGCAATGTCTTCAGGAATTCTACCATAAATTTTGACGGGAATTGATCCGGAAATTCCACCATTATTTACTTCAAGAAAATTTCCATAAACTGCTTTATATGTTCTGCAGGAAATTCCCTGCAATAATTCAAATAATTTCGTGCTGTTTCCCATAATTTTTAAGAATAAGAATATTCCGTGGAAATTCCGCAGAATTGCCAATAAACATTCCTGAGAATTTCACGAAAAATCTTCGAATTTCTTGTGTAAATTCCATAAAATTTTCCGTGAATTGTTTCGAATAATTTCTTGTGAAAATTTCAAAGAATTTCTCCAGGAATTCCACCGGAAATTTATACAGAAATTATACCGAAAATGAAAACAATGGAATTTGCGGAGGAATTCCTAGATTAATTTGCAATGAAATCCTGAAAGAACTCCGGTGGAAACTTCAAGATTTCCACTAGGAGATCCTCAGTAGTTTCTCCGAAAATTCCTCCTGGAATTCTTCCAGGAGTTCCAGCAGCATTTCCACCAAGAATTTCTCTAGAATTTCCTTCGAGAATTATACCGGTAGTTCTATCGGCAGTTCCTCTGAAAATTCTTCCGGGAATTTCGCCAGAGATGGAATTTATTTAGGCTTCTTCAGGAATTTATATAGATTTTCTCCTCAGCTCCTCAGGGAATTCTCCGGGAGGTCCTCTGATGATGATGATGGTCCAGCTACGAACCCCAACAAAGGTTTCAGCTGGACGAGATTTGTCTATAAGATGAATTCTCTTGTTTCCGAGAATGCTTCTGGTAGTTTCCCCGGGGTTCCTTTGAAAATTCTTTCGGAAGTTTCTTCAGAAATTCTTCCAGAAAATTCCTTCGAGAGTTCCTCCGGGAATTCCACCAGCAATTCATCCGGGAGTTTCTCCGGAAATTCCTCCAGGAGTTCCACCAGAAACTATTCCAGAAAATTATTCAGGCTTTCTTCACGAATTAAGCTGGAAATTCCTCCCGAAGTTCTTCCGATAGTTTCTCTGGGAGCTCATCCGGAAGGTCCTCTAGGAATTCTTCTAAGAGTTCCTCCTGAAATTCCTCCGGGAGTTCTTACGGGAGCTCCTCCGGTAGTTCCTTCGGGAATTCCTCTGGGAGTTCCACCAGCAGTTCCTACGAGAATCCCTCCGGGAGTTTCACTGGCACTTTCTCCGGGTGTTTCTCTGAAAAGGAACTCCCGGAGGAACTCGCAGAGTAATTTCTGGAGGAACTCCCGAGGGATTTTCTATAGGAATTTCCGGAGAAATTATCAGAGGAATTCTCGGAAGAACTGCCGGTGGAACTTCTGGAGGAATTTATTGAAGAACTACAGGAAGAATTTTCGGAGGAAATCCTGGAGGAACTCTCGTAAGATTTCTAGGATGAACTACCAAAGGAACTTCCGTAAGAATTCCAGAAGGAACTTCTGGAAGAATTCTTAAAAGAACCTCCCAGAGAAATTCTCCGAGGAACTTCTGGAGGAATTTGTAGATAAACGCCTAAAGAAATGCTAAATGAATTCCTGGAAGAAAGCGTGATTGAATTCCCGAAGGAACTACTGGTGGAACTTCAGAGGAACATCCTTTTTCTTGAGAGGTACCCCTTCGAGCTTTTGCATTAATTGAGGTACCCCTTACGTTTTTCGCTGTAACTGAAAATAATCGTAACTCTTAAGATATATGATAAATGGGCCTGAAAACTAACAAAACATATGGCTCTGCATAAATAATTTCAGAAAATTTTCATTTACTTTGTTATTTCTCAATTCAAATTAAGTTCATACATCGAGCTTCCTACAGATTTTTTTTTACTATTGAAGGCTTCCGAGCATATTGAAAGGAGGCTTCCGAGCCTCTTGAAAGTAGGATTCCGCGTCTCTTCCGAGAGAACCTTCCTAGCCTCTTGAAGAAAGGCTTCCAAGTCTCTTAAAAAGCGCTTTTCGATCCACTTAAAAGGAGGCTTCCGAGCATCTAGAAAGGACGCATCTGAGCAGAAAGTATGCTCCCAAGCCTCTTGGAATTCCGAACCCCTTGAAGAGAGGATTCCGAGTTTCTCGAAAAAAGGCTTTTAAACACCTTCAAGGGAGGCTTGAAAGTAGGCTTCCGAGCCTCTTGAAAGACCTTACGAGCCATTTTATGGTAGGCTTCCGAGCCACTTGAAATAAGGCTTCTAAGTATCTTGAAAGGACGCTTCTGAGCCCTTTTGAAAATACGCATCTAAGCCTCTTAAAAAAATTCGGAGCATTTTGATGGGAGGTTTCATGCTCTTGAAAGGAGGCTTCCAAGCCTCATGAAAAGAGTCTTCCGAGCCTATTGAAAGGCAGCTTTTGAGCCTCCTGAAAGGAGGCTTCGGAGTATTTTGGATAAGCATTTCTGAGCCTTCCGAGTCTCTTTAATGGCGGCTTTTTAGCCGCTTAGAAGAGACATTGGAGAATCTTGAATGGACGCTTCCAAGCCTGTTGAAGGGACAAATCCGAGCCTCCTAAAGGGAGGCTTCAAGCCTTTTGAAAGGAGGCTTCCGAACCACTTGAAAGGAGGCTTCCGAACCACTCGAAAGGAGGCTTCCGAGCCTCTTGGAAGGAAGCTTTCGAGCTTTTCAAAAGAGCCCGACTAGTACACTTGTCATACACGAGGTTCTGTAGCTGATATACGACCAAATCAAGTAGTAAGCAGTAAGATTTGTGCTGTTAGGGAGTCTTCCGAGCCTTTAAAAGAAGGCTTCCAAACCATTTAAAAAGAGGTTTCGGAGTATCTTAAATGGACACTTCCAAGTCTCTTGAAAAAAGATTTCCGAGCCTTTTAAAGGAAGGCTTCGAACCTTTTGAAAGAAGGCTTCCGAATCACTAGAAAGGAGGCTTCTGAGCCTCTTGGAAGAAACCGAGCTTTTATAAGAGAGCCTTCCGAGTTTTTTGAATGAAGGGATGCTTCCAAACCTCTTTAAAAAAGGTCTCTGAGCCTCTTGAAAGAAGGCTTTCGAGCCATTTAAAATGAGGCTTCTGAGAATCTTGAAAGGATGCTTCTGAGGCTTTCGAGAGTACGGTTCCAAGCCTCTTGAAAGAAGAATTCCGAGCCTATTTAAGAGAGGGCTTTCGAACCTCTTGAAAGGAGTCTTCCGAGTTGCAGCTAGGATAGAGAGAAGACGGTCACACATACATCACAGCGAACTCATCCTCCCGGCTAGATCGTATCTACGTCAGCGGTGGACTATGCGAGCAACTGAAAGCAGTACACATACACGCTTGCTCATTCAGCGATCACATGGCGGTAACCCTACGTGTCTGATTACCAAATCTCGGTCAAGAACAAGGAAGAGCATACTGGTCGCTTCGTCCCAACCTGCTTACTGATCAAAACATTGAAGAGCTCCAACTACAATTTCTGGAAATTCTGAACACGGCAGCGACGTTTACTTAAATTCGTATATTAAGATTCCCTTCCTACAATGATGATTAAAAGTGGGATCCATTCCTCTTTTTATTTCAAAATTTTGTGGGCTCAATTTCGAGGAAAATCAAACTAAACCGTTTTACGGTAATCTATCGAATAATGAATATATCAGCAAGATCCAATTATGTTTCAATTTATTAGATTTTTTGAAGGTTAATATAGAAGATGCTATTTGGAACTTCAATGGCTATTATCTCGGTATGCGAAAAAACGGTAGGGGTGGTGAAGGTAAATTGTAAGAACTGCTACAGTTTATCATGGGGCTATCAAGAAATTGCATTTTTCAATGCAGGTGTGTCGAAGCTTATCTTATTGGCTATCAAAGCCTGTTGAGATTTTTTTTAAATATTCAAATATGTTATTTTGGTCATATAAAATTAATCCAAAATAATTCAATTTTGTTTTGGGCCGGGTAAAATGCTCAGGCAGTGGGGTAAAGAGAACAATCTTTTAAATACAGCAAATAAGTCGGTGAAAATATTGTAAACTAAAATATTGTAAACGTTTTATCACATACAAGCAGACGCACATAGGGGTATTTCGCCATTCTAGCCGGAATAAAGTTAAATTTTCAAAATTGTCCTAGAGCAGTCTAAATATGCGTCAAACTTCTCTGAATAGTAGACGAGCCACTCCTAGTACTAGGTTTTCTATTTAGATTTAAAGTTTTACCACTACACTTCTAGAAAGTTAGAGGTTTTTCATTGAGGAAATTACCGGTTTTCTCTGTTGAATTTGATTACGTTCGGTATGTTCTATTGTGGTCAAATATTTGTCACAGTAATCCACAGATCAGTACATACCATGAAAAAGTAGACAAAATAGTATCATGTAAACGTGTTTTTGACAAGAATAAATTATTCTGAACGGAAATACAAAAGAGTAATTCGAAGTCTATTTTCGAGCTATGACTAGTTAATGTTCCTCATATTTTCAATAAGCATAAAACACTTATTCGATGATATTCGGTAATATTTCAGTATAGAGAGGACGTATTTATGTCTATATTTTAGGATCCCGAAGAAAAATCTTGCACAAATTTGCGCCATTTTGAAAGCGGATGTTTTTAGTTTGGTACTGTATTTAAGGCATTTATGACCTATATCATACATTCAACATTCCCATGAAAAGAGGAAGAGTCATAGAGCAATTTCCATGACACCATCTTTCAGCTCTATGTTTCCCCTTGCAAACACATAGAGTTGAACTGATTTCGGTATTAGCGATGACGAGAACAAATTAATTGAAATTATCAATGTTTTTCAGGGTTTTAAAGGGTAAAGCACATGGGTCAAAAAGTGAAAATTAGGAATTATCATTACAGTATCATAAAACAAGGTGAAATATAGCAGTTTGAGAGATAAAATAATTTATTCCGGCTAGATTGCGAAAATACCCCTATGTGAGACGTACCGGGGATGGACAAAATGATGGGGCGAGCAAAATTTTATCAAAATACAATTGACCATTACTCTGTGAAATATAGTTTTGGCATGGTTCGGCTAGATTAGAAAAAATTGGTCCAAAATCACGTTGTGACCACTGGAGAAATTCCGGATTATTTGAGGGCATGGCAAAAAGGCTAGGTTTTTTACTACATGGGTGAAATATTTGCCTTTGCTATTTTTTTTTTGCAGAAACTAGAGCTATTGCTGAGTTAACTGATCACCATATCTGACAAGATCCCTATTCTCTTCATCTTCTTCTACTCAGTCTCAATCTGATTTATAAACGATCCCACTGTTAACCGAACTTATTTGGATTGAATTTTTAGCTAGTTTGTTTAAAAATTCTCTGTCAGTACAAAGCAAACTTTACCTCCAGGCAACAAGACCAATAAACCCCCATAGTTACATGTTTTTCAAATCTCAACTAAACTCAGAAAAAATAAAAATCTATTTAACACCAACTAATACCGCTTCATAACAAGCAAAATAAACGATGTAAACAATATTTTGGCTCAGAACTACTAATTTAGAGTTTTCATGGCTTAAATGCCGTAGTGCCGAAATTACATCAGACTAGCATTTTGGGAAAGCGCGCAGAATTTGGAGAAAAAAAATGATAAACTTTTATACTGTAGATCTCACCTAAACAAGCAATTATCTGTTTATGAAGGTTTACGAAGGGAGGATTTTGGAATGTAAAAATATAAGCCCACGATTGGCCATAGAACCTCAATTTGCAGTTGGGGAACATATTCTATAAAATGTATAAGAAGCTTCAAACTGCATGTCATATACGAAAATCTCCGTCTATGATGGGGCCAATCTGCCACACTGCACTCGTTCAAACAGAAATCAATCGAAATGTTTTTTATTCCACCCGAATTTCAGCTGGTGTGCTTTTATTTGCAGCGTTTGCACTCGAGCATTGGCCGAAGAAAACGGGAGGCTTGTTGAAAAAGGTTTCTTCTTGTCGTGTACTTCACAAATCATCCTCAACTTTCGATCGAACTTTATTTGCTTTAATGTAATTAGCAAACATAAAAACAGAATGGCCTGGTGGTATAATTGTGTGTCAAGCACTTTATGTGGGATGATGAAAAATGTTCAAGATATCTTCTCAATGAAATTCCTGTGATACTGGATAAACCCTCGTTAATTAAATTTGGCCAAACAAAAATACTTATTCCATCTCAAATTCAGCCCTTCAACTGAAATGATGATTAGATCATATTTAGCTTATACTAACTTGGACAAGTGAATCGCATGTTTGTTGCTCAAGTGATAGCGAAAGGATCCAAACAGGGAGACCTTTCCGGCAAAAAGTAACATAGAGAGAGAACATAATTAACAGTTGATTACCTGTGTATCAGCTTCGCATGTCTTGGACTGGCGGTGGGATTATGTGCAGGTGATTTTATGAGGGATGTGTGTAAAGGAGATGTCGTACTGGACTCCACGTCTGACTGATTTTCATCATCCTCGCTAATGGACGGTAGTGCAAGGCACGGTCCGTTGTTCTCTGTTTCCTCCTCTGCCTCGTAGCCCTCACGCAAATTGTACGTGAGGTCATGCTGAATATCGTTGGCAAATTCCTGCTGATACTCCGGATAGAGACGCAGCACATCGACCAACCCGCTCAAATGAATGCTTTTCAAATCACAATAGGTAAGAGCCTGCACGAGTACATGCAGAAGTTGTAAATCTTACGAAACTTTCTACATAATTAGTTTATAACTTACCTTCACGTCACCACTACTTTTCACTATTGCATCTTGGGAGCCAGGATTGCCGGAATTGCCCTGGCTCCCATGTGTTAAATGTACACTTATATCACAACCGACTAGATCACCTTTTCCTGTTTCCAAATTGAAAACTCAAATTAATTATTCAATACCTAATAACTGAATCAATGTCCAATGCGAGATCTTACCTAGAATGGCAACCACCATATTGTTCTGCATAACTTCCATGGACCCGTTGCAGATATAATAGATGTAGCCCAACGCATCTCCCTTATGAATTAGGTATTCGCCAGGAGCACAGAAGTTTGCTTTGATATGTAAGGATAAAAGTTTGAGACAGCCCTGTAATGAATGGAAAAACTCCTATTACAAAAACTACCTATTGTAGGGCGTGCTTAAATAAGTAAGAATATAACATATTTTTTTAACTATTCATCTATATAGTAACCCACACCGATCAGAAATGTTATATTTCCGAAATTAGCTGTAAAAAGAATAAATACGTGATTTAATTAGGCACCATTGGGTTAAAAAATTGAAAAAAAAACATATATTTTGACGAACTTTTTTACCAAAATGCCAAACTACGTAAAAAATTATTTTAATTCGAAAAATTTAAATGCTTTGTTCACATATGTACATATGGCGATAGCTCAACTCATTATTTGATGTTCTTTACTCTCGGTGCCAAATAAATCTTAAATATTGTCCCTAATGAGGTAAAATAGCCTCTAACAGTGCATTGTGGCGTCAAATTGTTGATTCAGTGCTATCTGTTTAGATGTAAGCTTCATTTATTTGAATGAAGGTAAAATGTCAAATAGTGGATCCCCTAGTAGTGGAAATCTGCACTTGCTCTTTGGAAGGAAAGATAAAAAGAAATAAGAAATAAGAACTAATAAGAACTAATGGAAATGAAAGAAGGATAAAGAATAAAGAAAGGAGAAAGAAGGGAAAAATGGTAATTGGTAAAATAAAGCTAAGCAACATCTAAGCAATAATCAGTTCGAGAAATATTCCAATATACCAACATTTGCGAAGAGCGTAACTCTTATTGTTATTCTTTCAGCTCTTAGTTTATGTATTTAGCTTTATATATATATATATATATATATATATATATATATATATATATATATATATATATATATATATATATATATATATATATATGAGGAGCCGGAAAGAATTAATTTTGGCAGTACGCCCTTTTCAAATGTTGGTCTAGATTTGTAGTATTCGGCCAAAATTCCGAATCGGGAAAATTGCATTCGGCTCAAACCACATTCTGCCAAATAATCTGACATCGCCATCACAATGATTTCAGGCCGAAAGGCCGCCTGTCTAGCGTCGAATCTTTTTGTAGAGGGCCTAATGAACGTGGGATTTGAAGAAAAAATAATCCATCTACCGTGCGGGACCGAAATTCGTACAGCACCGAAACTCGTCCACTTCATGAAATATCAATACATTAAAGGGGGTTAAGGCTGATTATTGTAGAAATAATTTATCTTATTCTGTTTAGATACTTGGCAGTAAGCTTTTGGGGAATAGAAATGGAAAGAAGGCTTTGAAATTAAAACTACAAAAATAAAAAAGTAGTCTCCACCCACCCAACGCGGAGTTTATGCCGCCATTTTGTTTTCGGGTAGAGCATAATTGCACCAAAAGTGGCTGTGTTTTAATTGATAATTGCGAATCATAACATACGATAAGCGGAATACAGATCGAAGGGATCGCTTCTCAAGGTGCGTATCGAACTATTTACAGTGGTAGTTTAGTCAATCAGACTGCTTCAATTTAAATATTTAGTTAAAAAATAGCTGTACGGATTTTGATTCTTTGATTCGAAATCCGTCCACGGTGGACGGATTTCGAGTCAGAAGTGGTTGATTTTATTCAATATTTTATCATGTTTTTCGTAGTTTTTAATGAGTAATTGTGAAACAATTCAAAAGTAGAAGCCTTCATGCTCCTATGTCAATAAAAAACGTTTTATTTACATTCGATTCCTATTTTCTAATTACTTTTTCATATACTAAGGTGCTTAAGTGTACGGATTTCGATGCCCCACGGTAGTTATCTTTATTAGTTTTCCATCGCAATCCGAAATTAGTCCTTCTCATAAAAAAAAAATGTCAGTAGGGACACGACAGGTATTTCCGTCCATCGTCGTAGGGGCTAAAACCAACGAAAGCAACGTACATTTGCTAGAACTCCACTACAGCAGAACGTTTCTCCTGAGCTTACGATTTGGTACGTATGAGTTTTACAAAAAAAAAGCGTCTCTTTTATTGATTTTCGAGACTATGACGAACAGACGAAAATACCTGCCGTGTCCCTACCACTTAAATAAAAGTGGATTTATTTGAACTGATTTCTTATTACCTCTCTAGGCTCAATTTGGCTTCTATACAAAAATGTTTTCTGTTGTTACTTAATTTTGAAGTTTCATTCTTTCAGGATGAGCAGTGGGAGTTTCTATGTGTAGCTTTTTCATTAAAATCAATATCCAGGAAAAGTCAGTCTGTCTACATACCTGCGATGCCGATTCAAAAATAGGCAACTGTAGAATTTCCCTATGCAGATGCATCGAGATGTCTCCTCTCAACTCCTCAGGGAATTCCTTCAGAATCTGATGGATCAAGAAAATATCACCTTGGTTATTATAGGCCATATTTGTTTAACGTATCCAACCATCATCACCTACCTCGTACACATCTATCCCATGATTCAACGACCACATCGTCTGAAAGTAGTCCTGCATTCGCTGCTTCAGCTCCTTTGGCATCTATAAATGCAACGTGCATCAAGACGCATTTTCCCCGACAGATGAATGAAAATTAAAAAGGAGAAAAACAAACAGAATTCATAATATTTTCCGCTGAGATTCCGCTAGACGACACCACCCCACTTCGGTTCGATGCCGGGATGGGGTGCATCGTGGTGGAAACCGTCCGAAGGAAAATATGCTCACCTGATGCAGGGCGATGAAATCTTTCAAATCACGCCACTTGCTCTGGTACAGGGAACGTCGTGAATACATCCGTTGTATAATAGCTGTCACGTTTCCGAACACCACAGCATGCATAAGAGCTGGAATGAGGAAAATAAAAGCACAAACCCATCAGTTAACCGACTAGGTGAAGAAATAAAATTGAAGACAAATGTCGATATTAGGAAAGTTAGGTAGAATTTGTAAGAATGACAAATATATTAGATCAATGCGATAATTCTTTTACATAAGTATCATGAATTAATTTATATCAACAGAGCTATGAAAACTACGACCCTGTCATTAAATGCGTAGTACAATAAACAATTTCACATGATTAATTTATAGTAGTTGACCCAAATATGATGAAATCATGAGTATAGTAAACGTAATTTATTACAATCCTACAAGGCATGTATTGACATCTTCGTTCGAGTGAATGGTATTTAAATGTACTACATTTCTCAGGCAACGGCAATAAACACATCAACATTCTATCACATTGTCAAGAAGCCCAGAAAATTTCTCAATTTTTGTACCAATCCCTAATTGTACTTCGTCACTCTTTCCACCCTAGGCAGAAAACTGCATGAAGCTTCAGGCGGCAATAGAAGTAATAAATCACAAATACTTATGGACGAAAAAAAACTCCGAATTATGACGACAACGAAAACCTATAATTGAATGGCAGCGAAATTTTCCACTTCATTACAAATTGATAAGGTTTGTAATAGGGCTTCGAGAAATAATGGATTGACTGTCGTAAAATTCATATCGATTTGTGAGGATTTAGTGAACCTGGGACAAAAGTTCCCGGAGAAGTGCGATTTCTGCCGCTTACTTTACTGGTGTCGCATGGAATTGGGATAAGGCAACACTCACAGTTAAGTGGTTTATTAAGAATTCATTTCTATTTTTTTTAAATAATTTTAGGGTTTCTAATAAATAATTACGTAATAGTTTTCGCTAAAAGCAGTTTGTTTTCTAAATTAAATATTGCAAATGCAACCAAATGAAGATGTCGTTTCTCTCTTCGATAGGCGATTATTTTCAGAGAGCCGTTAGAGCACGTGATGGTTTCCTTGTCAAAGACTAAATGACAGTTATTTGATCGTAAACGTAACCCAACCCTAAGTGGCAAACCACTTTCATGAAATCGCCGTTACATTGTTCAAACTTGATTGAATTTTCTGATTGGATTTAGTATGATGAAGTTACATAAATTAGTAATCGCATTAGCACTAAGGATTATTTTTACGCGATTAAATGTATGTATTCATGCAAATCCATCACGGGTGTATGCGCGATGTGCATAATTAACAAATGGAATTATTTTCTCCAACAGCATTCCATCTCTCTTATATGAGCGAATGTTTTCCATTCTTAGCGGACAAGTACTCAATAAGCGTTTCTCTTGGGCGAGGACACTAGGACGAGGAACAGCTTCGAGTTGTTTGTTCGACGGTGCATAACCAGTTGGTGCAGCCAGTTTGAAAAGCTGCTTAACGATATCAGCGAGATGAGATTGTAGCAAATGCTACTTTAAATATCTGCAGTCAATACTGACTGAAATAACTTTAAAAGAACAAAGACGAACTGTTCATGAATCCTGAAACATAGTAATCAAATAGTAAAGTGATTAATTTACTCACTCATGTCTAGCTTTTGGATGTCTATCCAAAATTATTTGATGCAACATGTAATGAAATGACACATTTTTCGGCCAGGTCCACAAACCAATTTTTCAATCTCAATTTTCGATACTTTGTGTACGCATCTAACTAGATACTTGATTGGCTACAGTACAGCATCGATACATTTATGACTGGCTCCATAATCTTCGACCTTGGGCGATGTACCACCAGTTTCCCCGAACGTTCAGGATCCCCAGGTCCGATTCCACTGCATGCAGCACGTTGAATATTGATTTCGCTATTCTTTCTCTTGACATTCGCATTAAGTGACCGGCCCACTGAAGTTTGCGGTCTTTCATACGATTTGCAATATTTCCTCATTGGACACTCACAGCTCGCGATTCATGCGTAAGCATCCTACACATATTCTAGATTCATTATTGTTATATTATTTTTGCTCGTATGCCCAGAACGCTTTCGGGTCCGCTCCTTTTAACGTACACGTTTTATGTCCGTAAAAGGGTCACTGGGAGAATCAGTTATTCAAACGTTTTCGTTTCCGTCTGCATGTTACCAGACCTAAACTTGTTACATAAGCCGTAGAAGGCCCTATTCGCAGCAGCAAAACGTCTTCTAACTTCAAGGGAAATGTCACTGAATACAGTTGACTCTCTACATCTCGATGTTCTACATCTCGATATCTCTCCCTATGTCGATGGTTTCTTCAGTCCCTTCAATCTACATAAATTTTATCTTTCTACATCTCGATAACCTCCCTATCTCGATATCTCTCTGTCTCGATGTGTTCTGATCATATTTTGTTCAGGATTTACTACTCTCCTTATGTCGATATGTTCAAATATTTTGGCTACTAGACTATCTTTGGACAATAACAAACACATCAACAACAAGAAACGACATTTGTTTCATAGTCGTTTTTCATAGCAACGAGCTTTTTAGATCTACCGTGGAGCATCGAAATCCTGTACAAAATCCTTAAGCACCTTAGTATATGTAAAAGTCATTAGAAAATAGGAATCGAATGTGAAAACGTTTGTCATGGACACAGGCGCATGAAGGCTTCTACTTTTGAAGTGTTTCACATTTACTCATTTACTCATTTACTGTTTCACATTTACGAAAAACATGATAAAATAATTATTTAAATCAACTACTCCTGACTCGAAATCCGTCCACCGTGGACGGATTTCGAATCAAAGGATCAAAATCCGTACAGCTATTTCTTAACTAAATATTTAAATTGAAACAGTCTGATTGACTAAACTATCACTGTAAATAGTTCGATACGCACCTTGAGAAGCGACCCATCCGATTTGTATTTCGCTTATCTTATGTAATGATTCGCAATTAGCAATTAAAGCACAGTTACTTTTGGTGCAATTATGCTCTACCCGAAAACAAAATGGCGGCACAAACTCCGCGTTTGGTGAGTGGAGATTTGTTTTTGATTTTTGTTGTTTTAATTTCAAAGCCTTCTTTTCAATTCTATGCCCTAAAAGCTTACTGTCAAGTATCTGAACAGGATAAGATTAATTATTCCTACATTAATAACCTTTAACCTCCTTTAAATTATTGATATCTCATGAGGTGGACGGATTTCGGTGCTGTACGGATTTCGGTCCCGCACGGTAGTACCCATTTCAATTTTCCTTCCATTCCTCGATCTCTCCCTATTTCGATGGTCCCTTCAATATCGGGATGTGGAGAGGCGACTGTACTTTCAGACATTATTTTCCACAGCTTTCCTAACACTAAGGCTCTGTCTCATTTCCCGAATCAAATTTTATTTTACTTAAAACTGACAGTTCGAAAATTTAAAAATCACCCGGCCATAAGAATGGCTGCGTGCTACCCAGCAATTCCAATAAGACATCGATCGAGAATGATTCGATATCTGTCAAAAGTAATCCTGCTCATCCAGCAGGGTTATTTGATAATTATTGAACTGTCATTTTTAAGTTTAATTTGAGTTTAATCATCCAATTGAGACAGACCCTAAATCGTACGCAAATTGCATTGAACAGATGATCATCCGTAGGCCAAACATCTAATCTGCCGTAATCTGAAAAAGTGACGTTTTAACCATTTTCTGAAAATGGTGTTAACGAGTAGTGCTTTTTTTATAATCTTTATTAACGTGATTTTTTCTTGAAAGAGAAGTTCATCACTAACGAGTAGTGCTCATTGTGCTCTTTAACAGAAAAATATAAAGCTAGTATGTTGTAATTTGGCGCATACGTCACGTTCTCAGATTACGGTAATCCACCGTTGATCGACCATCATGAAAACCTGCTTGGCATTCGCCAACGAAGGACCCCACAAGCGATCTCTGTTTGTTGAACAAAATACGCGACAAAGTTTTGTACACCGAGTTCAGAAGGGAAATCCCTGTCTATATGTGTATACACTGTATATGTACGCATGTGTATGTAAGTGTATATGTGTACACAATTTTGTAGACACACTGTTCGGAACTTTAGCGGATTACTTGCAACAGATTGCATTCGACAGATAATCCGGTCCCATTGTTTGCTATTGACCATTGGCCAGATCGGACGATAGGCTCAGAAGTTATGACCGAAATTCTATTTAATATACGCGAAACACGCTAAATAATACTCACTCATATTTTTGGTTCATCTAATACATGAGAAAGGCACCAATACCGCTAGGTAAATTAACCAGGGTTTTTACTCACATCATTAAGTCACTGCCTTTAGTAATCTTAATAATAAACATCACTAATGTTGTTACGTATAGGTGAAAACAAGTTTTCTTATCATCGGCAATCAGTATGCAAACGACAATTCTCAGAACCAATTTGCTGCGGGTTTCTACTGTATCTACTGTATCGGAATTTATTATTCTCCCTGGAAGTCAATCATCGGAAGTACATTCATGCATCTATTAAAAAAACTTCTCAGATGTGGAAGAATAACAACAGGACCTTTTTAATTGGCACATCTGCATTATTATCTGAAGAGCAACTTTGAATTCCAGATGCGCATCCACGTTCCAAGTCGTGCGTATGACAAATAGTGTTGAAAAATTGATGCAATTTTACATATAAACAATTCAGAATATTAAAATTCTGGATGTTGGGGGCCCGTAGCGTTGTTGGCTACACGTTCGCCTTGTTCCAAATGTTTTGCTTGATAAGCGAAAGCACATTCCATCACGTACGCTGCGGTCGCTTTTTACTCGGTTCGTTTTTAGGTCACTATTCTTACGCGGATTTCAGAATTCACGTGGATTTTTCAACAAGTTTTATCAAAGCGGTCCGAAAACACGTGGCAACTGCAAAAAAATCGATTATCGTTGACGTCGCTTTTTACGTTGCTTTTAGGAATTACGCGACTACAGACACTTTACCGGCACGACCAATCAACATCCCTGTCTCGTGACTAGGGAAATAATTACCAACACAATGCTCGCCCGGTGAATGCTGCACACTTTCTGTAGATTGGCTTACACGATGATACTCTATTAAAGGATCGCCAACCCCGTGTCGAAACGTTGGACAAATCAAAAAACTTGTTTCAATATTTAGCATAGCCAGTTTAAGGTGAGAAAAACACTTTTCCTATTTCCCTTTGTATTCAACTAATTTGAATGAATAATTGACCAAAAGTCATTAAAATGAAGATAATTGTTCTAGAAATCTTGTATGCTATTTTGATTAGTAACTTGTGAGGGAAGTCCGATTTTTTCTTTTTTTGGAAAAGATTTTGAAACATATTAGTTTGCCATTTCAAGGTGTTTCTTTGAGATATTGCGAAAAAGATTCAGCTGCCGGTGGGACTTGAACCAACACTTTCATTACGTACACGGACGTATTACCAATTATGCAACTACTGCCCTTGTGAGAAGTTGTTCTATAACCAGCTAATAATGGTAGGATATCAGTCAATTCCCCGTATCCATCGAATCATTTCAACACCAACATTTCACACCTTTTCTCAACCCATGTTGAGAACATTTCAACACCAACAACAACATTTGGCACCTTTTCTCAACCCAACCTTTCTCAACTATGTGCATCACGATGTCCACGTAGTGGTTTTTATGCGGCGTACACGCCGCGTTCACGCTAGGTACCAAGCATCAAATGGAGTAATGCACAAGTAAACATGTGCACGACTACATTTGATGATGGGTACCTTGCGTAGACGCGGTGTGCACGCAGTTTGAAAAAACGCTACGTTGGCATCGGCCCTAAAGCAATATCAACAACCCTAAGACAATATTCTCTAACATCTTCCTCGGATGTTCCGGAATTCCCAAAGGACCACTTTAGCAATGATTTTGCTGTGAACTTACGATTACGTAAGATTTTTTTTTTTCCAAGTTCGTTTATTTGGTAGGCTCAGGCGTGTATAACACTTTACGGAGCCATGGTTCTTTATGATATATACAATCAATATCATTTAATTTTTCAGTTAGTAAGAGAGGGGTAGAAGCCAGCGTACTCGTGGTGACTCGAGGTTAGTTTACAATGTTTAAGGATGGACAGGGCTAAGGATTTGGGATCAGGGAATTTCAGCTTCTCATCCGGGTATTTGGCGTCAGGGACGATGTGGCGTGTCGTCGTGCTCGAGGAATGGTTTGACTGGGAGCATCTTCCGGATGGCAAGAGCTATGGAGCTCTACGGAACAGAAAGCAGAGACTAATCACAAAAAAAAACTTTGGAGAAAGAAAAAAAAACCAAACTATTAGATTTTGATATCAGAAGCACAAAGAAAACTATAAATGGCCTGCATATAGACCACATCACGATCTCCCAAAACATCTCGAACTTCCCTGAAGGGTTGTTTACCTCGGGCCACTAGGGTATCAAATAATTGCTCTCTGGAGGCGTCGTTTTCCGAGCAGGACCAAACTACGTGATCGATGTCATCATAACCGGCTCCGCACCTACATAAGTTGCTATCGACAAGGTTTATTCTGTACAGATGTGCGTTTAGTGAATAGTGATTAGACATAAGTCTCGACATCACGCGAATGAAGCCTCGACTTAAGTCCTCACCTCTGAACCACGCTCGCCCAGAAACTTTTGGAACTATAGAAAATAGCCACCGTCCAAGTTCGTTGTGTGTCCAATTTTTTTTGCCAACTTTGAAGAGTACTCTGACGGACTAATGGAAAAAAAAAACTCGTTGCTCGAGAATTGCCTATCATAAACTTTACCTTCCTGTGCGTCCACCTTTGCCAGCGAGTCTGCGTTCTCATTGCCGTAGATTGAGCAGTGAGAAGGGACCCAAACAAAGGTAATCGTGAATGATCTTTCGACCAAAACACGCATCTGCTTATGTTTGTAAGAGAGTAAGATGCGTGCTCAACAGGTTTCATCGACCGGAGTGCCTCGATAGAACTAAGACCAGACAAGAAGATGAAATAATGGTCTACGGGCTGAATGGAAATTATCCCCAAAGCGAAGTTAATTGCTGCCAGCTCAGCAACATAAACCGAACACGGTTCCTGAAGTTTACGGAAGGTGGTTGAAGTTACATTGAAAACACCGAAGCCAGTGGATCCGTTGATGCGAGAACCATCAGTGAAATATCTGTTGTTGCAATTGACATGTTCATATTTTTCAGAAAAAAGTGAGGGAATAGATATTTGTCGAAGATGATCTGGAATTCCTTGAATAGCATGTTTCATGGACAGATCGTATACAATTGAGGAACTGTCTTTGGTGAAGTGAACTCGAGGGGGTTTATAACACGGAAGACAAAGATCTGATGATATGTAGTTGAGATAAACTCTCAGGAATCTTGAACGACAAGTTAGTTCAAGCATATTATCGAAGTTGTCTAGAACAAGTGTGTTACTTGTTCCACATTTGATGAGTATTCTAAGTGAGAGCTCCCAGTAACGGTGCTTTAAAGGAGTGACTCCAGCAAGCACCTCCAGGCTCATGTTATGCGTTGAATGCATGCAGCCAAGGGCAATACGCAAACAACGATACTGAATTCGTTCCAATTTGATCAGGTGGCAATCAGCTGCTGAGAGGAAGCAGAAGGAGCCATACTCTAAAACAGAGAGAATAGTCGTTCTATAGAGTTTGATGAGGTCTTCCGGTGAGCACCCACCATGTTCCGGCGATAGACCGCAGAAAATGGATCCTTTTCCGGCATTTTTGTATCAAATACTCAATGTGGAGTTTCCAGGTACATTTGGAATCAAACACGACCCCAAGGTATTTAGAAGATAAAGATTGGTTGATGTCATCATTCAACAGCTTGAGTTTCAGTTGAGCAGGATACCGCTTCTTAGTAAACACAACCAATTGAGTTTTTTGCGGTGAAAACTCGATCCCTAAATGTCTGGCCCAAACAGTCAGATTATCCATTGATGTCATCATTCAACAGCTTGAGTTTCAGTTGAGCAGGATACCGCTTCTTAGTAAACACAACCAATTGAGTTTTTTGCGGTGAAAACTCGATCCCTAAATGTCTGGCCCAAACAGTCAGATTATCCAGGGTACTTTGCAATGGTCCTTGCAAGACAGCTGCACATGGACCTCTTAGAGAGACCACGGCATCATCTGCAAGTTGTCTGAGCGTGCATTGTCCTTCCAAACAATTGTCAATATCTTTAACATAGAAATTATAAAGCAAGGGACTTAAACACGAACCTTGGGGAAGGCCCATGTAGCTATTTCTGGAAGTTGTCAGAGTGCCGAGTGTGAAGTTCATTTGTTTTTCTGACAACAAATTGTACAAGAAATTATTTAAAATAAATCCATTACTGTGCAGATTGTCTGACAGTACTTCAATGGAAACTAAATCAAAAGCGCCCTTAATATCCAAGAATACTGAAGCCAATTGCTCCTTGTGCGCAAAGGCCAGTTGTATATCTGAAGAGAGCAACGAAAGACAATCGTTTGTTCCTTTACCTTTACGAAATCCAAACTGAGTATTTGACAGTAATGCATTTTGCTCGACCCAATGGTCGATTCTTGAGAGGATCATTTTCTCCAATAATTTTCTCATGCATGATAGCACGGCAATCGGTCGGTATGAATTGTGATTAGACACTGGTTTCCTAGGCTTTTGAATAGCTATTACTTTGACCTGTCGCCATTCAGGTTGCACAATGTTGTACTCCATGAAACAGTTGTACAGGTCAAGTAATCGTCTTTTGCGATATCTGGGAGGTTTTTCAGAAGATTGAATTTGATGTTATCGCATCCCGGAGCAGAGTTATTCGATGAAAGAAGAGACACAGAAAGTTCCAGCATTGAGAATGGTCCACCCAAAGAACCGGGATCATTGACTGATTCTCGAAATAGCGGTTCTGCTGGTACGGAATCTGGACAGACCTTACGAAGGACAGAATTTGCGAAGTTGAATATCCATCGATTGGAGTATTCTTCACTCTCGTTGGTGGAAGTGCGGTTCCGCATGTTGCGGGCCGTTTTCCAAAGTGTTGTCATTGAGGTTTCTCGCGATAGTCCCTCGACAAAACGTCGCCAGTAGCTACGTTTTTTAGCCTTGAGAAGATTTTTGAGCTTTCTTTCAAGCCTCAAATACTCTTCGAAAAGCTCAGACCTTCCGTATTTACGGAAAGCCTTGAAGGCATCAGATTTCTCAGAATACAACTTAGTACATTCATCATCCCATCCAGGAGTGGCTGGTCTTCTTATAACAGATGTACTTGGAACGCGTCGTTTCTGGGCTTCTAGTGCGCTTTTTTTAATTAATTCGGTAAGGAATCGATATTCATCCAGCGGTGGAAGAACATCAGTTGATTCAATACCAATATTTACCGCCGATGCAAATTTTTGCCAGTCAATGTGCTTCGTAAGGTCGAAAGGAACATTAACTGGCTCAGATTCGGTACATTCAAAGTTAATTGCCTATATGCCGGGTATTAAGCCACCCGGAGTGGAAATTAATTACTATGTCTGAAACTTGATTATGCATATGTACAACATGTGATAGATTTAGTTCGGAAAAGGTATTGGAGGGGCGGTTACCCTCCAATACCTTTTCCGAACTAAATCTATCACATGTTGTACATATGCATAATCAAGTTTCAGACATGGCTCAGATTGTTGATAGCTACTTTTAATTGTAGTAACTATCGGCATATGGTCACTACCGTGGGGATCTTGGATAACCTTCCACGTGCAATCTAACGATAGTGAATTTGAACATAAAGACAGATGAATACGGCTTTGTTGACCATTTGGTCCTATTCGAGTTACTTCACCAGTGTTCAAATTATTCAAATTGAAATCGTCACACAAATCATAAAAAATAGGCGCTCTATAATCGTCATGCGTTTCGCCCCATCCAATACCATTTGCGTTCATATCTCCCAATATCAACACTGGAAATGATAAAAGGGTGCCTGCGCTCCAAAGATACCGACGATTAAGAGAGGTATTTGGAGGTACACCGAAGCTATGCAAAGATCTTTATTCTTCACATTTACTTTGCATGCGACGATTTCTAAGCCGGGAACAGTCGGAATGGGAATTCTGTAGAAGGAGTAGTACTTTTTGATCCCCAAAAGAACGCCACCATAATGATCATCCCGATCTTGGCGAATAATATTAAAATCGTGGAAGTTGATTTCGTCTTCGGAAGAAATCCATGTTTCACAGAGTGCAAAAATGTCGCAATCGGAATTGCGAATCTAAAACTTGAACACGTCTAAATTATTTTTAAGACTATGACAGTTCCACTGCAGCACACTGATTGTATCTTGTGTAATAGCCGTATTATCCATCGAAAGATACAATTCCTGCAAGAAGGGGCCATGAAACAGTCAATTGCTTCAGATAACTTTCCACTGTTGGTATAAAGAGGTCAATGATTGTCCTCAATGAATTCGGAATATTGAATAAATTCAAAAACGGTCCACAAGGTCCTTAAAGGAGATCAATCCTCGCTTGGACGGAGTACTTTTTTGGGAAGAACGAATTGTAGTTTTCTTTCAATGATTCTTCCTAGCCGGATGTTTCTTGGAAACATCGGTTTTGGGCAATGGCGGAATGTCTTGCTGCAAGATGGATCTAAAGGAGCAGTGAAGACAGGTTGCTTCGAGATTTTAAATAAAGTCCCATTACCTTCAGATTTGGGCAAGCTTCTAGGGATGATTTTTTATTTCTTATGGCGTGATCCCGGGGAAGACGGTTGCTTCCTCTTTCGGGCAGAATCATCCATATCGGCTACGTCAGAGTTCAATTCGTCAATGCATACGGAATCATACTAATCACTTACTTGAACGGTAGCTGAAATAGCAGCCTTTGCAGTGGTATCGGCGAATGTGTCTTGCGCTTTAACCATTTCCGCATAAGTCTGCTTGGAGCGTTGGACCAACGAGTGCTTCACTTTTTGGGTGCGCTTTTTGTACACCGGGCAATCTTGCAAACCATGGGCGGGAGCCATACCACAATAAGCACATGTTGTGACTTGTTGCTGGCAGGACTCCTCTCGATAACTTTCGAAGCATTTGCCACAACGTGGTTTGTTGTCACAAAACTCGGAAGTGTGACCAAGTTGCTTGCAGTTGGTACAATTAAATACCCTTGGTACAAAAAGACGCACCGGAAACAACATGTTCTCTAAATCGACATATTTTGGGAGAATCGAACCGGCAAACGTCACCCGAAGCGAGCCTGACTTAGAATATACTTTTTTGCCATCTACCATGGTTGCTGAATGCAATTCCTTGCAATCCAGAATATCCACGGTAGACTCCATTGCGTTCTTTAAGCGGCCTTTTCCCGCTAGTACATCCTTGCAAGTCAGGCTCGCTGCGTTGATCACACCTTCGATTTCGACCTCCCGCGAGGGACATAAACTAAATATTCTACATTGTAGGCCTTGTCTTTAGCAATTTCGTTCGCCACCTGATATGTAGGTGCGGTGATTCGTAGCTTGTTCCTGTTGATCTGACTGAAATCAAGCTTCGTAAAACGACGCGTCAAATCTCGCTTAATGCCGAGAAAGTCTAGACTTTTTACTTTCTGCCGAAAGTAAACAACCCAAGGCCCAGGCGAAGCCGCATGGTACAATCGTGTGCGGACATCTTTTGGAGGACTATCGCCCCCCATAGTCTCTGCCTCCATTCTCACCTCGCAAGGTGGAAGGACAATTAATTCTTATGCTAACTTAGAACTAATAGCAAATTAGAAAAAAATGTAAAAAAAAAACTAAATTAATTTATTATAATCAATCCCACTCTGTATCAGAGATATGGGAGAACAATAAAACAATGCCTTCCACTTATCTGCGCTGCTGCTGTAGGTAGCAGCAGAAACAATAGCCTGCTTCACCGGCGTCGCCAGAAGCAGCTACTTCACTCGCCGACAGTGATCGCCTTGGATCCGTAGGTAGGCACCACACAATAAACTCGCACTACCGCACAAAATCCGCGATGAGACACAGCACACACGTCTGGCTCGTTCGAACTATCGGCACGGAATGATTACGTAAGATTATGAAAACATCGCGTCTTATCAAAAATATGAAATTACTGAAATGCAACACTTTTCCGGGTGTTGCAATATTCAAAGCAGGTGGGTAGTGCACATCTAATAAAGAGTCTCTATAATTGCTTTTTGGTACCATCTTATCTAATTTGCATTTTTTTTCTAATTCGTTTTATTTGTCCAAGTTATTTTATTGTCTTGTCAAATTGATCAAATAGTTTAATTATTTTAATTTGATTAATCCAAGGTAGTTTAGGAGTTCTAGCCTGCCAGTAAAATGCGCGCACGACAAGGCTTAACTATGCTGAAGGTGGCTGGGTTCGATGGTATGGTCCTAAACAATATTTGTAAAACAGTCCAGGAGTTTATTGTATGCTTTGCCTTAATACACATTTTGTTGGGTTCTTATGCAAAATTGCAAGAAAATTTGTCAAACGCTCGATTTACCTAGTTAGACTACCTTCATATTGATTGAAGGCAGGAGAAATCCCGTTCGAATTATGCACATATACATACGTACTAATTTTATCCAATGGCGGTGGTTGATTCCTAGAAGTTATGCTTAGCTTCATTCTGCTCAAAATCTTTAGTATTGTCGGTCGTCAGCACTTATACATAGATAATGTGGGTGACATACGTGGATTGAAAAAACCTTTGAAAGAAATAAGTGCCCAGAACAGGTATACGCCGGGTGACGCCAAACGAATCAACGGAACATAAAAACATATTAATTTGATTTAATCGTTTTATTTTATTCCACGAACTTGGATTTTGAAGCCTTGCTTATTGTAATATCGTAAACTTATATAATATCAAATCTTTTTTTGTAATATCGCGAGCTCAGGGCGGTGGTGCGGTGATGGCAGCTTCAGGGCAGTTGGGATTGGGTTTTAATATTTATTAAAATGTTTATAATATGATTTTGATTATTTGTATACTTCCCTCCCCTCGGATATGTGATTTTTCCTCCGCGTCAATTTTTTCCAACTATTGGATTTCCACTTTCGGCTGGTTACTATTTAATAATATGCATAACAATTCATTCGAAATGTCACCAAAACTCAGTGGAAGAGCCGAGAAGCATTCCTGAAAGGCTCCGAAGAGCGTTGCTAAGAGTGAAGGAAGAACATAAAGTAGGAAGAAAAGCTGCAACATTTACGTCTTCACGGTTCTGAAGCAGGTTCTCCCAGACTCCGGTGATCGTCGAAAGTTATGGGCATTATAATGAACTTCGTCAACGACATCTTCGAACGAATTGCAGCTGAGGATTCCTGTTTTTAGCAGTACAACAAACACTACAAGATTGCCTCTCGCGAAATACAAACCGATGCTCGTCTTCTGCGGCTGGAATTGTCGACCAAACATGCCGTTTCTGAGGGTATCAAGCTCCGTGGCTTAGTATACCAGCACCACGTAGTGATTCTATGGATATGGGGAGTAAGTCAATTGTGTAAATCATAGGTAATTCAATTACATGAAGGTGAGTACAATTTCACTTAATTTTACTTAATTTATGAATAAATGTGTCGTCGCCTGTTCTCAATGAACCAAATAAACAATATATACTGAATTTAAGACTAAACTGTTTAATTGGTATAAATGGTTCAAGTAGAAGTGAATTATTTTCAATAACTTCCAATAACAAATATTTCATACATCTCAACCAAATTATAAAGACATGTCATACGGAGATGTTTTGATTGGCAATAGTCACAATACTAAATTCCATCTTGAGACCTAGAACATACGAATATCTTCATGATTGTTTCTGTTGAATAAAAAGTTTTAAATTATGAATACTATTTAAAATATTTTTTTTTTTAAATAAAATTATAATTTCAACCAGACTTTCTGAAGATTGCGGAATTGTTTCTTTATTAATAACATGCTCCAATATAAATAATAATAAAATGGGTCATTTTGGTTCAATTTATGTTGTTTTTGTGTAGTGTACATAAAGGATATATCGGATATATGCTTTCCATGGCTATCATGTGTGCTAACTGAAATATATAATTTTGTACTATTTCTTTGTTTTTAACAGTACCGTTTTGACTCGAAGTCCGGACACCTAAGCACTGCTGAATTTTCAGTTAAATATTTCAAACGGAATTAAGTACTTGACACTGAGTGATAACACACCCTGTCAAGATTAACTTATCATATTTGCTGTAGTGTACTGAAAATGACATTTTGTATGCACGAAATAGCTAATATAATCGAAAACATTGAACATCGCTTGCTTCGAAATCCGGACACAGTATAAGGGATGCTTCAAATGCCGGACAATTTTGCTTCGAATTTCCGGACACTTCGAGTTTGGCTCAAATAGCTAATTTAATCCGTTCAAAGACAACTAGGATATAGCATTCATATTTCTCTATTAATATAAATCCGTAATATGAGGTTTCTATACAGATTTGTATGGAAATCTGGCATCCCTCGTTGTGTGTACCATCCGAAGTTTCTGCTTCGAGAATGCCCTAGTCACCAAAAACAGGATTTGAAACCAAGCGGGAGCATATAACTGCAATATACAACATTGGGAATCTAATAATTTCATACAATCTCCCCCCTCCCCTCTCCTCTTCCAAGGTAGAACGCTTTTTTGACATTTGACGTGTCTGTGGTACCGTAACTGTGGGTAATGAATATTTTCTTCAAAACTACCTCTCAAATTCAACGTGGATAAGCTGCAATAGATCATGAGAATCATTAGATACCAATTTTTTGTAATCAATAATACCAGAAATAAATATGATAGGAGCAACTGTGCCGATTTCCATCTCACTGAATATATATTCATCTCATCGCGAAACAAAGAAATACCGCACCAAATTCGTAAATTCTTTTTGTCAACCTGCGTGCAAAATCACAAAAATAAGAAATAAATCAGGGGCCCTCCTTAGCCGTGCGGTAAGACGCGCGCCTACAAAGCAAGACCATGCTGAGGGTGGCTGGGTTCGATTTTCGGTGCCGGTCTAGGCAATTTTTGGATTGGAAATTGTCTCGACTTCCCTGGGCATAAAAGTATCATCGTGCTAGCCACATGATATACGAATGCAAAAATGGTTACCTGGCTTAGAAACCTCGCAGACAATAACTGTGGAAGTGCTTAATGAACACTAAGCTGCGAGGCGGCTCTGTCCCAGTGTGGGGATGTAATGCCAATAAGAAGAAGAAGAAGAAGAAATAAATCAAAAACCTTTTAGTTTTTTTTGTTTTAGATGGGATGAACATCTGAGAATTAAAATTATGGATTATCTTATCATTGTTAAGATATACTTCGAAATATAGACATTAGTAGTATTTATGTGTCTTTTGAAATCCGTTTCAATTTGCTTTTAGAAATCAAGGATTGAAAGGAGCGATTGAAAAAAAGAATTCATGCGGATTGATAAATCCGGGCGTATCCGAGAAAAGTTGAGTTTATTTTTATTAGACGGGTGTCGTTCAAAACGTGCCTTTTAGAACAATTCTGCTAAAAAAGCTAGTTTTACGAACTTGTTTTTTTCTACAAAAGCATGAATGTTTAAAAATATACTTTGAATACCTTTCACAATATACTATATACCTTTCACTAGAAACTGGAGGCTAGTTTTGCTACTTGTATGCAATTAATAAAGTGATACCATTTTCAATATGTGTATAGGTATATATCGATGTGTATAGGTATATGACCCCAGGCTGAGTGCAAGCAATGTTCCATTTGGGGTGTAGCAACTCAAATCTAATGAAATTGTAACTATGCTTGCTCATTACGAATCATTTGATTTCAATTAACTTAACTGATCAACAGCTATTTGACATCATTTCAGCATGTCCGGAAATCGAAGCAATGTAAAAACTTGCCTCGAAGTCCGGACATACAGAAAATGTAATAAAAATTATAAAGCTATGAATTCCCAAGCAATTTCTCTAATTCATGACAAAGAGTGCTATCATACTATGTAAATAAATTACTAATACCCCTTGCAAATGATAGAATATAGAAAATATGAGCTTAGTTTTTCTAGTGTTGAGTCTTAAGCTGCATTCTAAGAAAAACGAAATTCACCGTTGATTATGACATGCCTTCAACTTTTACCTTTAATTTTCAAGTTTTTCCCATAGATCACGGATTACTTACATTTGTTACAATGGTTTCAAGTCTAAGAATCGTTCCCTGCATTGATAAGCCAAGAAATACTGGTTAAGATGGTAAATAAAGACAAATAACAATTGAAGTGTCCGGCTTTCGAAGCGTCCGGCAATTCGATGCAAAACGGTAGTATCTAACAAAATTATTATTTTTTCAGGAATATCACAATAATAAAAAATGACATTTTAGTTTCCAGCTCTCAATTATTCCAATATAAAAATAATAGCAAATAACAAATAATAGTTTGGCAGGTTCATTATAAAAAAATATTACTTAGGCCGATACAAATATTTGAAAACAATTATGTCAACAAAAAAAATCGGATAATTTTGAGGATTTTCAAAATATTTTTAACAAATCCAAGGAGTTTTATGATTTTTTTCATTTTAATATTAATTATTTATTACTTCCCCTTGATGTTTCGGAGACCAGTACAACATAATTTAAATTAAATATTTGTAACGGCCTTATTCAAATTTAATAAAATTTAGTTTTTAGTATACCTTCTATTATATTTTCTATCGACAATTATTTTTCATTCTATTATAAAACCCTTTTACAAATCATATCATTATTCGATCCTGGATGACTCAAGTTTTGTTTTTGTTTCTGCGTAGAGTAGTTCATCCAACACAAGTAACTTCAAAGATATATTCCAGTCCCGGTAGATAGGGATGACTTCCATGGAATTCTTACTTCGTCGGTGTTCTTACTTTTAAATTGCGATCATCACATCGATGTTTTTATTTTACTAATGACAAATTTAATTACTTATATTTACAATTAAATTATAGTAGCTACTCGCATGAAGAAATTCCATAACAACTTGATTTCAAATTTTCAGCTTTCAAACGTATTTGTAATGAAAAAATGATATGTAGAATAAGGAACAATGAGTTTTCCATCATTCATGTATACTATATAGTTTTCTATTTTTTATATTATATAAATAAATATTATAATAATCCTGGGCCAATCGCTTCCAGTCGCCCGAACATTGAGCGCCCTCAGGTCCCCTTCAAATGCAAAAAGCCATCGAGTACGCGGGCTTCCACGAAGCCGTACACCAATAGCGGTATTATTCAACCGAAATACCACCGTATTAATTTGTGCTTACTGGAAGTAGTTATTATAACCTAAATTTGCCATGAAATTTATGTTTCAGAGTAAAGTATTGGAGCACAGTAGCTTTCCAGGATTATCTGCCAAATCACTATTTCATATATTCTCTACATACATGCCTATATTTCCCTTACAATATTACTGATTTGACTTTAAATGTAAATTTCATATGATGGGGTTGGGAGGGTGCATCAGGGCATCAATGAAGTTACAACTGGACAATGAAGTGGTAGCCAATCGGAGTCGAGGAAGGAGAGTATTAGTCGTTCGCGTCTATTACTTTTATCTCCAACAGTTGTTAACCAGTTGACGCGCCCTTCTTCAAACAAACCATCCCGTGGAAAGCTTGATAAGTATTGCAAATTTCATTATTCTTTTTGTTGGATCATTTTGCTGGAAGGAGATTCTCATTTCCCCGTGGGTTTCGTGTAAGTGTCTCTGCTTACAGGTCCACCACCCCCATTTTTGGCCCTTCATACAGCAATTTGTTGAATTCAAAATGATATTGAAATTTGACCTTACTGTCAAGTGGAACCGCATGCAGAGCAAGACTCTAGCCAGGATGGTGGCTTACTACATACATACATACATACATACTTCCCTCCCCTCGGATATGTGATCTTGATGCGATGGGTGGGCTTACGCCATTAGCACTGAGATGGCAACCAAAGACATATCCTGTCGTGGTGGTATCACATGTTGACTATTTTTGTTTGGTGCCGCGTCACATATCTGGCATTGACGCACTGATTTTACGCATGTGCATGTGATCCAACGGACATCGTGTCTTGGAGCCTTGAATGGTAGTGCAGTCAGGCAGAAGTCTTTTTCATCAGTGATAATGATGTGGGATCTCTTCTTTTCGGCAATACTTTTCTGATGCGTTTCCTGTGACGATGAGTCGTAGCCACGCTTATATTTAGCTAGCTAGGCATGTATTGATAAACATTGTATTCAAGACATTAGTAGGGAATTGATTCAACAAACGCATACTTCATACCTTCTAACCATAAAGACAAGAATGACATCGTACAGATCAAGCTGTATGATTAAGAATGAGATAATGGTACAGAACATCTATTAAAGCTGTAAATATGGGCCAATTCAACAGTGTCTTAATGGACGACTGGAAAACTGCTTCAAAAGTTATTAACCTGTCATTGTTTCCGTCTCAGTTTCTACGATGAATCATTGGGCAACATGTTCCCTGTGCGTCGAAAAAACTGCATCGGTCGATTTTGAGCGCGTACAATGACAATAGACGTCTAAATAGCATAAAAATGACCAAATAATTTCACTCCGACTAGAAAATGACAAAAATGACTTTAAACTATTACGATGTTAGTTAACATGAGACCTCTCTAACTATTTATGAACGAAATTCCCTCTGATTCAGTTGCAACAACGTCTTCTTGGACGACATGTTCCGTATACGGCTGGCAAACTGCTATATTTTATTAACTCTATTTCAAACGATATCCCGTTGAATAAACCACAAAATGGACAACAAGTTGGAGGCGGACATCCTAAAAGCTGAGTATAGCCTTAATTATAGCTATCAGTACACTGTTTGTCAGACTGTCAGACCATATCGATTTCTAATCAGTTTGATAGATATTCGGATAAACTTGACAAATATTTGTCATTATGACAAACAGTGGACTGCGGGCTTATGATATGCTATGACAGGCACTTAACTCTTTCTAAACCAGAATGTTGTAAATAAGCACAATCAATAATTTAAGTAACTATCCAATCTTAAATTTATTTCTTTTGAAATTTGATACCTACCAATGAATTAGAAAGAGTTAGTGCAACAATCAACAGTCACTGGTGTGATTTGCCAAAAGCTGCATGTAGTAGATTATTACATTTCACATTCACACAAGATTTTGTCTTATCCGTATACTATTTAGTAGATTGCATGATGTCATCGAAGACTGGTGGGGCATTGCGACCTACCAGTCCAAGGTGATTAAGGCTGTGCTGACAGGTTTCAGGACAGGTCCTACTCTGAGCTCCAAAGATAGACGTGTTGCCTAGTGTTAAGACCTTGCATATTGGCCGAGGCCCTGGGATACGTTGATAATAATAGCATACGCACTAAGTTTATCCAATTCATCCGATGTATCTCGTCCGAATGGCTCAAATTGCCCGATATTCCTGATTTATTCGATTATAAAATCACTCGATTATACAATTTTCTCAATTTGCCTGGTTTGATATAGGTTGATTTATTGACATTCCTAATTTTCAGCGAAAAATGAAGACCTGGACTTCTGCATGACCTAATTGGGTAAACGTTCCAAACTACGGAAAACCCCCAATGCTTCTGCTACACCCATTAGCGCTGATGCGAAAGAAAATTCTATGGAGAGAAATCAGTCCTCACAGTAAAGCCCTTTTGAATGCTCTTGATTGATTTGATCTGTCGGATTTACTGCCACCGCAATCATCATGCTATATAGATGGGACGCAAGACAGACCACTTGATGTCTCACATACTCATTCGCTGATAAATTATACGACACCAGCTGGTACAACCTAAGGGAAAACAAGCCCAATCGGAAGTGTGAGTACATCGAATCACTTACCGCCAATCAACATCATTATGATGCTGAAGATTTTCTCGCTGATTGTGGTGGCCGATACATTTCCAAATCCAACAGACGTCAAACTGGTGAACGTGAAGTAGAGCGATGTTATGTACGCCTCGCCGTGTGTTATGTTCGTCACGGGAATTTTCAACCGCTCGGCTAACGTGTGAATCCAACCTGAGGATACGGAAGCGAAGAGAACACAAGCGGGATGGGGGAATTAGTTTAGTTGTTGAATCATAAAATATGTATTAATTGTTACGTGGTGAGAACACTTCAGCACGCTCCAATGCAAGGTGATACACATTATACTGAGTCTATTTGAATTATGCAACGCTATGTTTGTTCTATTGTTCTACAATCAAAATACCATTATTAGATTCGAATGCTAAACTAAAACAGATTGTGGGAGATTATTTGAAAAGCTTTGCTCTATAGATGCGAGTGCAAGACGCTGCGGAAAACTATGCGAGGGTATGTTTTTATGTTACCGACAAGTGCGATAGAAAATAAATAATTGTTTTAAGGTTCCCCTAACTATACGCGACGCGATTCTATCGCTTGGCGACTGCGATTTTGTCACCGTTGGCATGGAAGCGTTAATGGAAAATTACCTGAAGCTACCCAACGATAGAATCGCGGCGACTAGTTATCGCGGGAATTCTTGTTCTATTCCATGGAATTTAATGAGTCCTTTCCACTTGATGACTTTTCAGTGAAAACATGGTCATCGCATATATTACATATGATGACAACAAATAGGGTAAAATGCCTAATAGTGGACCCCCTAGTAGCGACATTTTGCTCTTTTTGTCATAAGGAGTAGAAATTTTCAACATAATAATTCTGCTTGACATCTAATACCAAGTTCTGCATCTCCTCTTCACGATACATACATAAAACACTCAAATACACGACGTTATTCGTTGAAATTAACATTTTAAAGTCTGACTGAGTTCGCCCTATAGTAGGCCCCCTGAGGGTCCATAATAGAAATTAGCTTCCCTATAGTCGACACTTCATTTGATTTTTATGTTCCGTTTCGAGACGTTCTTCTTCCCTATTATGGACCCCCCAAAATATTCCTATAATGGACACTCTCGTGTTTATTTTTTTATAGAACTGTAAAAAATCATTTAATTTTACTTTCCATAGCATTTCCAATGCATTTAATCAAATCATAGGACTGTAAGGTAGGTTCTCCCGATGGAATTTCATAGCAAAATGTTTACATTGTGCAGTAATAATGCAAAAATGGCTGGAGGGTCCACTATTGGTTGGGGGTCCACTATTGGGCACTTTACCCTAATACAAACTGCTGAAAAACTGTTCGTTTCACAAATTCTGAAGTTTCAAAAAAACGCAATAAAATAGCCATCATAGTTTAAAATGATGTCGCAAAATCTTATAGTTGATGCATAAGTTTTAGATTGCTAATGGCGCTTAAAATCTTGTGGTCAACGTGTTTAGTTCAGGACGGTAGGGCAGAACAGTCCAAAATGCACCCCTTAAGCTTTTTCGAAGTTTTCGCCAATACAAACAAGAATGCGTGTATGGGACCCCTACTGCCGTAATCTGACAAAGTGACGTATGCGCCAAATTACAACATGCATGTTTTCTATTTTTCTGTTAAAGTGCTCGATGAGTACTGCTCGTTAACACCATTTTTGGAAAATGACGTATACGTCACTTTTTCAGATTACGACAGCTTAACTATCAATTGTTGTGTTCATTCGCATAATAGATCATTTTTTGTGTGATCGCATTGGGTTTTCTCCCAACTCGTCCCTTATTGTATTTGGACAGTTTGCCAGCTTTCCCCGTCAAATTTGCAAACTTTTTAAAAATATAAACACAACTAACCTAAAGACGAATCAATTAGTGAGAAAATTTTGCTAACACAGCTCAACAAGATATTGTCCCTAACACCAAATAATGTGTCCCTAGTAGATTTTTGCTCGCTGAATCCGAATCTGACTTCAGATTTTCTCTAACACGTCGAGATTTTGAGATATATCTCAATAAATGTCGTAAAATCAATGATTTTGAGCATTTCAGAAAAGCCATCGTTAACCCTAAAGAAAGAATTACTAGTCAATCAAGGTCCAAAATGGATCACAAACATCTAATCTTTCGAAATGCGGTGCATTTTGAACAAGTTAAACATAATAAGCGTGATTTATCTACAATTTTAGTGAGTGAAAGTTATTTAAAAATATGTTTTATGCAAGCCTTTTTCGAAGACTTGTGTACAAGCCTGGTAATTATCTGTGAACGGTTTTGAGAGGAAAGTAAAAAGAATTCTATATAATAGCTTGTCCAAGCAAAAAAATAATATGTTTTCATTGAAGTAAGTTCTATTGAATGTAAATATGATATTGTATTTCCTCTTACGCGATAAATTTTCAATAATTGCTCAAGTGATAGGTGTATTTACTGTTAATTGAAGCTTCTTTATTATGTTCATTCGAATAAAGCAAGTACGAGAACTGTACGCAGTTCTATATATTTTGATTATTCCTGCTATTTATGATCATTCCAATATTCCTATGATAGAAATTTGGACGGAAAATTATCAATTAGCAAAATCAATCAACGAATCGATAAGTTGCATTCGATCGTTCTTGTATATGATTGCATACAAGCTGAAGCGACGTTGACGGCTACGCAACAGAAACCGGAAAACGTCAACAACCTACTCGTGCGTGGGGGACTTTTTATTTGATTTGCGTTGAAAATGCTGAATGGATGTGGCAATAATCCCAATGCAATTTCTTTTATCTATGGTCAGTTTATAACAGTAAAACGGAAAAATGTTCACTAGTTTTATCAAGCTTTGTTATGTGCTAAGACGCAAAGTAATGCGCCAGAAAAAAAAACACTTGGGCTCCGCTCCACTTGTGTGCTGTTCAACATGTTACAGTTACCAGAGCATATGGTTCAATGATCCGCCAATTCTGCACTCTGATATTTCTCTAATTTAACAAAACAACGGCATGAATGAGAAAATTTACGATGTAGTTACAAAATGTTTAAGTTTCAACTTATTTTCCGAGTGCTGGAATGTATTTTTTTAGTCAATGTGGAATGTGGCTTGAATGCTCTTGTAGGGGATCTAGTAGAGGATTTGAATTTGTTCAAATTGCAATCCGATCTGTTTCCTTGTTGATTAAAAGAAAGGAACTTTCTGGATCATCATTTTCGCACTATATGCTAGCACAACACAATTGCAACAAGATAACGGATTACGTGTGGTTATTGGAAGTTGATCGATCGAAAAAAAACAACATTTTAGGAGGAGGAGAAATGTTGAGCATAAAACGAAACAAAAGTATATTTTATTAAAAGTCGAATGAAACATATACCTATTTACAAACTGACTAGTATCTCTATACTTCATTCAACATTTTCATATCCCAGTTCCTCCGGCCGCATGTTGTTGAATTTTTGATGGCTTCGAACTGGTGCTGATGGCGTTTGCATGCACGTTTTTGAAACGGACTTGCATGGAATGTTTTTAAATCAAATTCACTGAACCTAAATTCAAGGAAAACCGAATAGAAAACAATTGTAACGTGCAAATCTGATGAAAATTCATTAGATCAGGTGTGCTTATACCGTTTCGGGTATTGATTGACATAAAATTATGTTTATATGCTTCATGAAAGTCCTTCAAAAAATGCCAATTTCTTCAAATTAGCGGTATTAATCTAGCTATATCTCAAAATTTGGACGTGTTAGAGCATATCTGAGGGCAGATTCGGATTCAGTGAGCCAAAATCTAATGAAGACATATCAATTGGTTCTGAGGACCAGCAAAAAGTTAAATTTTGTTCCCCTGTGTCGGTTCATGCATTCGTTATATTGCCTCAAAGGAAATGCGAACCTATTTTTTATAGGTATATAGAGAAAATAAACGCAAAAGCAATACCTATACAAATTTTATCATACATGAATTCGGCGTTCATCTCAAATTTAATTGATTAAGAGTTTCACAACCAGAGCACACTTATCGTACATCTTCACGTTTGACATTTCACACAAGCGCAGTGCTTTCCATGGACAACATCGGATTAAGCTTAATTTCCAAAACCTTCGACTCTAGAAGGTGGCTGAGCAATGAAGTTGTTTTAGCTGTTTGTCTATAGTGTGGCTATGATGTGCTATGAGTCTAACGAATGGAAACCCACTCGTCGTTTCCAGAATTGAATTCGATGTATACCTTTATCCACGGTGCCAAACTCAAGTTTAATTAAATCCACTTGAATCTTCAAATCACGGCATCATTAACGAGCAAGCAAATCAATGCAGTGTAAACGAATGAAAGGCAGTGCTAGCTGATATTTTGGCTTTGGTGGAGAAAAACATGTTTTCCCAAAATTTCATGATAATTCTATATATGAAAATAAGGTCTGTACTTACAGGATCACGTAAAACTGAATGAATAAAATTACTAATTACAATTACAAATTATATGCTGTTTCACTGAGACTTATATTTAAGGTGCCAATGGAATGTATGGGAAAAATTTTGTCATCGAATTTCAAAAAACAACATTGCTCACAAGTTTCATTAACCCAAAATATGAACCCATGCAAACTTTGAGCTCAATCGGACATGATTTAGGGGTGCCTAAAATTCATCAAAGTTTTGAAATTTTTACCCATGAAAATTTTCCAAAGGGAGGAACAAAGGAAAAGTCGAAAATCGAATTTTTGTTTTTGGTGCCAAATTACTTAGAAATGCATAAAATTATTTTAAAAAAATTGAGAAAAAACGATTTTTTCTCTTAGAACATTGTTGGGACTTATCCTCCTGTGCAAGATTTGAGATAAATCGGACATACTCTCTCATGAATGCCACGCACGGGAGGTTTTAGAATTGTTGTGAAGTTTTAACATAGTAACATGGTAGAAAGAGGAACACAGAAAGAACTTAGATTAAGATGCATAGTATGGAATGGGATGGTATCAGGCCATTAGCCCAAAGGTGTTTAGGACGAATGGTCATTTAGGCGTACGGGCATTAGGCCGAATGATAAGTTGGAAGTGAGAAGTCAGTTCTTCCTTCTTCCTTCGTCCTTCTTCCCACTAGAGATTTCCTTTTTCCTTTTCTTCGATTTCTTTCTTTCTGCTTCTTTCTTTCTTCACTTTCCTTCCTTTTTCCTTCGCCTTTCGTCCTTCTTCCTACTTGAGATTTCTTCTATCCTTCTTCTTCTTTCTTTATTATTTCTTGTTCACACATAAAGAACAAAGATTGAGTTACAAGGTAGGAAAGGGATGGTATCAGGCAATTAGGCCAAATGCCTTTAGGACGAATTGTCATTTAGGCCGCATGGTCATTAGTTCAAACGAGAAGTTGAAATTGAGAAGTCAGTTCTTCTTTCTTCCTTCTTCCTTCGCACTTCTTCCTATTTGAGTCTTCCTTTTCTCGTTTTCTTTTTTTCTGCTTTCTTCCTTAATACTCCACCCTTCTTTCTTCTTCTTTCTTTCTTCTACCTTCCTCTTCTTTCTTTCTTCTACCTTCCTCTTATTTCCTTCCATCTTCCTTACTCTTCCTTCCTTTCTTTCTTTCTTCTTTCTTTGTTTGTTCTTATTTCTTTCTTCGTTCTTCTTTCTTTCTTCGTGCTTCTTTGCTCCTTCTTCTTTCTTTCTTCTTGTTAATTAGTTCTTTCTTGATCTTGTTAATTAGTTCTTCTTCCTTCTCTCTTCTTTCTTCGTCCTTCATCCTTCTTCCATCTTCCTTCTTCTTTTTGCTTCCTCCTTTCTCTTTCTCCTTTATCCTTTCTTCTGTCTTCATTCATTTTTCCCCTTTGTACTGCCTGCTTTCTTCTCTCTTCTGCGTTCTTTAAGTCGACCCATTGCACTACTCGGCGTGCGCTAAAGCCACAAGTACGTAAGTGTCATGATTTGCATAATGGTTTGATCTGACCAATCTTCCGAAAGAAACCCTTTGTCGCCATGCAACCTTCAGGCAACATTCCAGCCAGGAAGGCAGTCACGTTTCTGCAGCGAGTAATTACAGAAGGCCCCCCTTTTTCAATCGGAACGACCACAAGCGAAGTTTTGTGATAGGCGATTGATTCTAACAAAATAAAAAAAATCAAATTTGCCACGTTTTCAATATTGTTCATTTTGATATCGCCACGGAAAAAATATATTTGTGTTCAGTAGATAATGAATCTGCTGTTACAGCCCAAAAGAACGTTGTTGCTTAATACGGGAGTGAAACAAAAAGGAACAGTAGTGTCTAAAATGTTCTTAAAGGTTCGGCACAACAGCTTAGACATAAAGGGCGTACCATTTAAAACCCACAAACTCTCACATTACTATAACTTTTGTTCCGTTGAGTATTAATTATAATTAATAAAAATGTTCATAGTGAGCAAGACAACCAGATTCCAGGAAACCTGTATGTGACTTTCAGCGATAAGCATAATTTCCGGACACAGATGTCAAAGTTCGCTAAGAAGTTCTTAATTTGACAAACGATTTGTACTTGCGGAATGCGGAGTCTTACACCTTTTGTTACCGCAAGCACTACGAATGGACAAGTTTATTTCTTCTTCTTCTTCTTCATTCTGGGAGGCAAGTTTTACTTGCCAGGAATAAGGGCCAGTTGCCAAGACTATATGCCCTGTTGCTTGTCTTCGGTCGCCTGACCACAGCTAAGGGTTCTTATAAATCCAAAGCTGCATCCTTTACAAAATCCAAGATTTTCTGATATTTGTTTACACTGTTCGTTTTAAATATTTCTATCAGGTTGTTGTATTGTTGTAATGAGTATCTTACGCGTACGTTCCGGTATTTTTCACAGTGCAGAATTAGGTGTTCTGCTGTTTCAATCTGATTGCATGTTACGCAGGTTGGGTTGTCTATAAATTTCATTTTGTGTCTCCAGACTTTTGACCAGTCATGACCGGCCATCAGTCGATTTAGTAATCGAACTTGTTTCCCGTCTATAGCTTTAGACCAACAAACCATGGTTTCGATCTGAAATCTGATTGAATTTGGAAGAATTTTTGTCCCTTTTCAATAGCATAGTCCTTGTACCATTCGTCGATTTTCAGTGACTTTCGGCGTTTCAGTATACAGTATACATCCTTGTATGATATTATATTATCTAGTATTGGCTGATCGTTCGTAATACCTTCTTTTGCCAGTTGATCTGCGATCTCGTTACCATTCATTCCTATGTGGCTCGGTATCCACTGCATCGAAACTCTCGCTTGGTCTCTCGCTGCTTCCAGAAGTTCGCAATCCGATCGCGAGTCCGTGTATATTACAGAACCCGTCAATTGTTATAATTAGAAATAATTTCCATAGCTATTTTAATTGCTGCAAGCTCTGCTCCTGTGATGCTAATTTCATTAGCAAGTCGAACGGAGACTCTTTTATTTGATCCTTCAATAAAAACTCCAACTCCACATAAATGCCCTGTCTTTGAGGCGTCCGTGAAGACTCTTCTGCGTCCTTTGTAGGTGCCGAACTAGTTGTTTTAGGTGTTTTGGGTTCGTGTTTCCTTTGGATTTGACTAGTCCATCCAATGTCGGTCGGATTATTACATCCGGGTACTTCACGCAGTTCTTCCTGATTGTCATTATAGCATCGAATACTTCAAAGTGGTTAAGAAAAACTGTTTCCATGTAACTTATCTTTTCGTGTCCGATCTGTTATCTATGGTTTTTCCGATTAGCTGTTCTCCCACCGCCGTTCTTTGTGCGATGTTACGTGCGATCTCTTTTCCTGTTATATATTCCTGGCTTATTGGCATGGATTGTAAGCCAAATATTGGTAACAGAGTATTTAAGGGAGTACTTTTGGTACATCCTGTGGCTTTTCGTAGACTCTGATTGTTGATAATAGTGTGTCTCCCAAAATTTAAAGATCTATCTAGTGCCATGCCCAGATAGTCATGTGACCTAACAGTGTCTATGTTTGTTCCATCTATCTTATAGTCCAGTGTTTTATTACTGGCTTGGAATAGTATGGATTTAGTTTTTGCTGAGTTTATTGACAAGTTGAGCTTCGCTGCTGATTCTACGAAATGGTCGAGATATAGTCTTGTCCGATTATTCGCAGCCTTTCTACTATTTTCGCTGTGACTATGATGTCGAAGTCGTCGGCATATTGCACCAACTCTACGTCATCGATCTGGATTTCATGCAAAGGAGCAGTATATACGTTGAAGAGAGTGGGGGATAGAACATCCCCTTGTGGAAGACTTTCACTGACGACTCTTACAAGTTTTTCCTTATTTGTATGAAAAATTATTTTTCTATTAGTTAGACAATTTGGGATCCAGCAAATAAACTCTAGTGGTATTCTTTTTTCGGACAATATTTATTTCAAAGTATCTACTTTTACGTTGCAAAAAGAGTTACTTAGATCCACAAAAAATATGCTCGTTAAGTTTTCTTCCCTTTTATTAGCCATTATTTTGTTGACCACATACGTCATACAAGTGTTCGTGGATAGTCCTTTTCTAAAACCGAACGATCTTGTGGGGAGAACATTGCCTGCTTCCAAGGCTTCTTTTAACTTTTCCAATACGGCTGTATTCACAACTTTGGTACAAGTTGGAACCAGTGAAATCGGACGTTTACCTTTCAGTTTACTTTGATCCTTCCCTGCTTTAGGTTTTGCGACCACCTTTATCGTTTTCAGCGAATCTCCAGGGAAACTCCTACGCAATTGTCCGTTAAAATCTTTCAATAGTTGCTGTACCTGTAACACCGGATTGCAGCTGTTTCATCATTCCCTAGTAATTTTATCCACGCCAGGTCGGTTGTTCGGTTGTTTTATCCCCGACTATCCGATTCCATTTATTTTGATCAAGTATACCATAACTTGCAAATGATCCACCGAAGTCAATCATGTCCACAGGGCTCTTCTTCTTCTTCTTCTTCTTATTGGCATTACATCCCCACACTGGGACAGAGCCGCCTCGCAGCTTAGTGTTCATTTAGCACTTCCATAGTTATTAACTGCGCGGTTTCTAAGCTAAGTTACCATTTTTGCATTCGTAGGTATATCATGAGGCCAACACGATGATACTTTTATGCCCAGGGAAGTCGAGACAATTTCCAATCCGAAAACTGCCTAGACCGGCACTGGGAATCGAACCCAGCCACCCTCAGCATGGTCTTGCTTTGTAGCCGCGCGTCATGCCGCACGGCTAAGGAGGGCCCCATGTCCACAGGGCTGTTCCTGTTCTTCCACTTCTGTGGATCACCAGTACTCAGGCGTTTTAGTATCCTGTTGTTTGCTGTTTTTATAGATCTTCTTCATTTCTTCGGTTAATTCCTCCCATGAGTGTATTTTGTCATTTCCTAGCATTGCGAGTTTTGAGTTTATTTTTTTCCTGTTATAAATCCATTTTTCTTCCTTCGACTGCTTTTCTCTATCAGTGATTTGTATTGCCATACAATTTCCAATCAAACTCTCCATACAAATTACTGGTGCACAACGATACATCTATTGCTGTACTCTTTTTGTTTAGTTGTATTGGCACAAATGTTTTTTGTCCGTCGTTAAGAATTAGCAGGTCATATTGGTTTACCAGCTCTACGAAAATGTGCCCCTTTCTATCGCTGCAATCGTTCCCCCACGTCACGTGGTGCGCGTTCCAATCTCCGCCGATGATTACGTTTTTGAAATCCTTGAGAGCCTCGAACACTTTGATTGCGTCTTCTTCAAAATCCTGACTCGTTGCTGCTGGTGTGATGTAAACCGCTGCCACTACGAGCTCCTTACTCGGAATGGCAACTACTACCGCTTGTGTGTATTCCGTAAGGTTCTCAATTAGATCTCTATTGTAGTTGAAACCGTTTTTCTGATAGATCGCTGTTTTTCCATAGTTGTCTCTCCTTGATTGTAAAACGTTATGGTATCCGGAAATCCTGTATCGAGCCGTCTTCTCGTACAATTCCTGAGACCACGTTTCTGTTAATATTGCTACTGAATATTTTTCTCCGACCAACACTCTTTGTAATTCTTCTTTATGTTTACTTAAACTTTGGATATTACACTGTATTATTTTTATATTTCCTTCCACTGTTGCTTTTTGTTTGTTTTCGTTTTCACTGGTTGATCTCATTTTCACTTTTTACTTCTTTTTGTCACTTTATATAATCGTTTGATTTAGTTTAAAATGTTTTTGCACTGCTTTTTTCTCTTTTTCTTTTATTTCACTGCTTAAGTTTCCATCATTGACCAGCTCCGAATAGAAGCTTATTGCTTTGTGTTGGTATTTGTTTGTTACACTTGATTCAATCATCTTGTTGGCTTCCTGTTGCATTTTGTTCTTCCATCTCTCCATCTCGTGTACTTTGTATGGATTTTGTAATGCTACTCCATCCATATGTGTCCCACTCGACGATTCTAATTGTGCTACATTTTCTGGTAACTCCGCGTTCGTTGATCGCTTCCGTTTGTTTTGAGTTTTTTTTTCTTTTTTTCAGCGTACAGCTTTACCGCCGGTGTAATAGGTACGCTTGGTTTGTTTGTTTGCTGCCATTCCGACTGCAGGTTGCTGCCTTCTGCTAGTGTTTCCGCGAGTGTAGGCATATCTTGAAGTGAGTTCAGAGGTTCAAAGATGTTATTCGAGGTGAAGGACACCATCTCTCTTGCTTCGACGTACGTGTAGTTTTTCTTCGCCATTATCGATTTTATTTGTTCCTGTCGCATTCGCTCTGGGCAGTCCAAGCTGCCGGTGGGGTGTGTTTTTTGCAGTGTAGACACTTGTTGCGTTCTTGGCAATTGTCATATTTCTCGTCATCGTGACGATCACCACACGTCTGACATCTCCTGAAACTCTTACAATTTTCTGCTTTGTGATTGTATCTTAAACACTTGCCACAGAAAACCACCTTCTGCACGAACGGTAGTACTTTGGTCTGACAACAGAATAGTCGTACCCTATCCGGCAGTCTTTTTGACCGAAATGTAACGGATACTCTGTTCGACGGTATTTTCTCCCCATTAACATAGCGGTTCAGCCTGTAAACCTCCAGAACGGGTGTCTCACTTTCCAGGTCCATGAATATTTCTTCCGTGGAGATATCTGTCGGGATTCCTGTGATGACTCCTGATATGCTAACAACGTGTTTTGGAATGTACGCTGTGTACATGCCGTTCTCGTTGTTAATATCTTCGATGATAGTGTTTGCTCTGATGTAACTGTTGAAGATTACCATTGATTTTGTTACGTGTAATCTGCTTCATGTCGATTATGTGGTTCTTGTACTTTTGCGCCGCACGTAGCTTCGATCATAGTGAAAACTTGTTTCTTCTTCCTGCTTGTGCTCCTCCTCTCATTTCGAAGTTCACCCGATATGGCGCTTCATCACTAATTGCGTATTCGAACTTCATTCGTTGTTTGGCTCCATTTTTTATTCTTGCAGCGTCACCTCCGGGATCCGGAGGATCCCCAGTCAACATGTTTATGCCTATTACTATTGATATAGGTCATCATATACACATATGATATTATGTATATAATGCACCGAATCGCTATATACCTACTAAAGTGGAGGCCATATACGGGCTAAATAACGACTTTCTCGAGTTTTCATAAACATTTATACGACTTAGTGAATATTTGGAAAAATAAATGGTAACAACCCTGTCTCGAACATTTGACCTCTGGAACTAAAGGCTGATGCTCTACCCTTGCGCTACTCAGCAACTCTTGAAAAGCAGCAAAATTTTGACAATCATAATCTAGATGGCGATTTATTATTGACAAGAGCTTCAGTGTACGATATGAACTACATTGATACGATTCGGATGCCTTGTTGTTGTGCGTACAAATGTGGCTTGAATCGTATATGATAACAACTTATGATTATCCTGATAATGTTCGTACGTAACAACGATTGCGCATCATTCCAAACGATTCAATCCACGTATAAACGATTATGAAATGTCAACATCAGTCTTTCATCGTGTTTACAACTCAATTGCATTTTAGTTGTTTGATAAATTGTTAGTGCAGTGCAATATGAGCGATACTGGTTGGCAGTGAAAAGTACACCGGCAATAATAGGAATTTTGGCAGATCGGATGGAGTGAAGTAAGTAATTTTGAAATTAATTTATTCGGTAAGGTTCAGTGGCTCAGTGCTCAACGCGCAGAAGGTGGAAGCTATATACGTACAATGTACATCGGTATATGATTTGCATGACAATATTTGTATACATAAACGATATTTCCGATTTGATCCGATAAAACTGATATTGTTTATATAGGTTTATGACTTCCATAAACGCAATCGTAAATATTGCTTACACTGGTATCATATACAATAAAATTCATATTTTAGCCATCTTTATAAGCAGTCATATACGAATGTGAAAGAAAACAGCAATATATGCGATACAATTTATCATTTCATATACGATATGTGGTTTACTGGGTCTTCTTTCCCCTCCATAACCTCACTTCACTTTTTTCACCAATATGGCGTCCGGTTTTAATTGCACGCGGGTTAAACCTTTCACTAAATTATTACACCGCACTGGTTTTTCTTTTGCACTACTATTTTATTCTTCTCACTATCCGATTTAATACGAAAAATTTGATTTTGATTTATCGAACCGCAATTTTTTCAACCAACAATAACGGTAACTACCACTGCGCTTGAAAGTCACTTTCCGAATGATAAGTTTATTTGAAAAGTATCTCCAAAAGCGACTCCTCCCTCTTCAGAAAGACTCATGACGGTCCGACGGTCTTTTTAAAGCCAAAGTTGGCGCATTAGAATATAAGGGGTCGTTCAATAAAAACGTCACAGGTTTTAGGGGGAGGGAGTATAAGATTTTGTGACAGTATGTATACTAGGTATAAAAAAGCGTGATAGAGGGGGGAAAGGGTCGGATCGGATCGAAACTCGATTTTTTATAATGAATTTGTGTGAGTGTGGATTTAAACGAACACCCTTTACGTTTTATTGATTCGCTCTAGTTTAGTGTCAATAAAAATCAATCAAGTGATCCCGTAGTGAATTTCAACTTCAGCAAATGTTCTTCCTTTCCCATTCCCATTACAAATAGCCCAAATTTGACATAATATTGTTTGTTCATTGATGAAATTGAAGTCAACTGTTCTGTCAGCAATAATGAGAAAGCGATCTTCCACTGCCACAAAAGGAGGTCTTATGTGCGTTCTGGTTCTCTCATCTCGTCCTCTTTAAAAATATTTAAAAGGCTTGTGTAGAAGACACGACCGCCCGACGCGACGTAAACTACGTTTAAAAAAATGGGTATATTCAATTTTGAAATGTAATCAGTCTACCATAGCACAAGTGCGGTCAGACTATCAAATGTTGATATCAACTAATAACGTCGTGGATTTGAGTGTTTTGGGTATATAATAATCAGCAAAGATGCAGAACTTGTTATTAGATACTGTGCTTTATTAGATACTATACTATAGGGGGTCCACTATTGGGTATTTTACCTTATATCATGTCATACCAATTTTCCATACTTCTACTTTTATCTAGGGGCAGCACTGATGAAGGAAGTACTCCTATTTATACTTCATGCATAATTCAATAATACAATAATAATTCAATAATTTTTACTAGGTATGGAAGAATAGAATTTTCCAATAGTTCAGCGTTGAAAATCAATAGTTCCAATGAAACTGGCAAATTGCTGAAGAGTTTCCGGATCGATTGATTAGATAAACTCGAAAATCCATCGATAGTTAAAGACGCTAGTAGCATTTGAAATCTCTCCTAATTTCGTGACGGTCTCGAATTTGGAAATTTCCGTTTTACACCTTGTATCCGAGTCTTCCCCTTAGACGTAGTTTACGTAAAAATACTAGATACTAGAAAAGCACGTGGTTCTAGGATGGTAATTCGGAAAAAATAGACTTCCATTAGGCAAATAAGACTTGTAAATCGGGTACTATGATCCGGGTTAACAAAAAAAACCTAATTAATAAATGAGTGAGATATTTTGCGCACATACACACGCACAGACATCACCTCAATTCATCGAGCTAAGTCGATCGGTATATAATACTATGGAGTTTTCAGAACTCGGTCCCAGCGAAAGTGGTACATGTCACATTGAGTAAATTTTACAGCACGCAAATAGAAATTGATAAAAATGGTTTATCTACAACTTTTTCTAACAACGGTTCATCAAAAATATGTATCAAGGAAGGCGAGTTCGGTGGTCTAGTGGTTACCGTTTTTGACTCAGAAGCCGGAGGTCGTGGGTTTATTTCCAGGCTCTTATTTTTCCTACTTTGTATTTCAATCTTAGTTCATTCTGTTTCACGTTCTATTAAAACGATATGTACCTCATACGCTCCCTTCCCATTCCCCAGCATTCACCACGACGTGTCCAGGATGGATCTCGACTTTTGGAGAGCGCCTTGCTGGCATATAAAAGATAGTGATAAGTCCCAAATAAATATCTGTGGTAACGGATGGAAGTGATGCTATTTTCATACAATAGTCTAGGCTTGTACCAGCTATAAACTTTAAAAATCCAAAATATTTATTAAGAAACTAGTAAACCCGGCAGACATTGTCCTGCATAGTAGGTGAAAATGCACACTGTGAACTGCCTATGCAAAATTCTCATACGAATCTTTATTTTAGTTTTTCACGATTTACTCAACTTTACTTATGATTTTTACATGAGAAAATAGCATATAAGCCCGTTGGAAAGTATAACGAACGTAGCTGCTGAAGGAATGAAGAAAATCCATCCAGCCGTTTCCAAGTTATGCTGATACGAATACAGACCATTTCATTTTTATTATATACAGAAGAAGATACACTGATCCCACATACATGGGTCGCTTTGTAACAATAATTAGTCAATCCATTTTGCATGTTGATATTAGTGTGTGACCCATGATTGTGGGGTCAGTGTAGATAAGACAAGAAGAAGAAATAGTATACATGTGAATGTAAAAGGCCTCCAACTACTCCGAAGACGATTCTTGGTCCTGTGCTGGAATGGATCTGCACAAATGAAAATTATTTAATTTTGCGTATAAATGAATGTGCAGCTGTTCAAATTATTCACAAATCATGTACTGCCGCTAATCGCAAGTCAGACTTATCTGTATATGGATGCCATATCCAGATAAGTCTGACTTGCGGTTAGCGGCAGTGTATCTATAGAGCAAAATATCATGATAAAAAGCCGCTTGGTGGGGTTTAGTAGAACCCCGATCACATATGTTATAAATTCATACCGTGCTAAGCATAAGCATATTAATCTTACAATACATATCTACCACAAAAGAAGAAATTTATCCTTCATAAAATATTCACAAAAAAGTTTTGTTATTGAAACGAAAGAAAAGGGAAATGTTTGTTTTAACCTTTTTAATTACAATCAGTATATTTTCCAAACTTTTACATGCCCTTCAGTGCAGTTAGAAGCCGGTTCTGTCAACGAGCGTCACGAGAAAAAAATGTTTGCTCAAGTGCTTACGGCCATGGAACCGTATTTTTGTTCTCGTTTTCCTTTTCAGCTGCATCGCACCTTCGAGCAATTTATTTATCCATGCAATTACGGCGAACGCGCGGAAATTAAATAAACCGTTTAACATATCGATTTGAGCTAGGATTTCAGCCACTTATCTCGGAAAGAAGACCCATTAAATACACAACAAGGAACAACAATCGATGTACGAGCGATTTCACTTACCAATGTCCCAGTCTTGGTCATTAACGAGTCTTTCTTTCTCTGCTATCACATACCAAATGCAAGCCAACCAATGTGCAACTAAAGAGAAGCATAGCATCAACAGCGTTAAAATCATAGCCGTGTATTGCGAATATCTATCCATCTTTTGAAGCAATCGTGCCAGCCTTAATAATCGTGTTAATTTGACTAAATGAATGTGAGATTCCTGTGCGTGAAGTTCATAATGGAATAAACATGGGAAAATGCGCGGAAAAGGAAGAGAAAAAAACCTAATTAGTATCATTGCTTCGAGCGAGGCTAATATCAGTGTTGGTGAAGGGTGGACTAAGTATTACGCAAAGGATCTTCGTATCAGTTACTAAGTATGTAGTGTATGGTACGTGAAATGCAATCAACTAAGAATGGTGTGACTTTCTCTCTCGACCGATGTTTATGTGTGTAGGCAAATCTGCATAATTGAATCTTCAAATCTAGAGACAAGACAAGGATTATAATTGGGTTATCTCTTACCTCCCCACTAATTACGTTACTAGCGTAGAGATGATCAAACGGCAGGGCGGCGAACAGGTCAACCATGAACCACCCTCGTAGATAGTTAACTGCTATACTTTTAGAATTTGATACAACCTCACCCTTCCTGGAAACGTACGTTGTGCGAAAATTTACTAGAATATCTGAAACGACATTGAGAACGGATCAAATAATTAGCTGTGCAGGTATTGGGGCCATGCTCGGGAAACGTGATGCGGTTGAGTTTGCAATTTAATTAACCTAAATCGGTTCAATCGCTGGCTGTTTAGCATTCAGAACAAACATTGCAATGTGTGGAAATTAGTTTGCATGTGGTATTGACATTCCTGTAAATAGAAAAAAAAAACAAAAGTTCAGAAGCTAAATGACAATTACCTAGTAGAGTCAGAGCCCAAAAATTTATATTTGATTCAATATAAAGGCTTCCTAGTAAATTTGATAACAAATGTAGGATTATAAGCATTGTTTTCTTTGCTCAATGTACCATCAATGGGACAGCTCTGGATGCATTCTGAAATTGCTAGGCGAAAAGTTTTAAAGAGCAAGAAACATTAAACTGTCGTAATCTGAGAAAGTGAAGTAAGCGCCAAATTACAACATGCATGTTTTCTATTTTTCTGTTAAAGAGCTCGACGAGTACTATTCTGCCCATGATTTCATAATTGACGTAACAACCATTGCACTTTCGCATGTATTTCAAATAATTTAAAGACAAACATCGCCAATTTGAAGCATTTCAATCCGTGAGCAGTCAAGTGAGGCTTGGGACAAGCAACGTATCGATGTTTTAGCGGTTGAATTGCCTTAGTAAACGCGTAATAAGATAAATTCGCTGAAATTTCAAATGGTTGATACGTCAACTATGAAATCATGTGCAGCATTCGTTAACACCATTTTTGGAAAATTGCGTAAACGTCACTTTTTCAGATTACGGCAGTAAAGTTCAGTTTAACGTTATGGAGACATCTTCGTGTAGGTCATCAGCCATCGCGTAGCAAGTCGTCTGGAGTTTGTGAACGAGATCTCTCCATTGTTGTGGGCGATAACGTGACACTTTGCAGTTAATAACTTTGGAAGTAATCAATGAACACTAAACGGCAAGCCTGATGTCCCACTTGTGGATTGCGTTGCCTGTAAGAAAGAGGTCGATTGAAAGTGTAATGCCAAACATTTGCTAAGGGGAAGAGCTGCTAACTAAAAGACGTCCCAAGTAACATTCTAAGTTTTATAACGCTCTGGAAGACCATAATTTACTCTTCAAGAGTGTTATAAAAGCGGCATAAAACCAAAATGTTACTAGGGGTTTTGCCTCATGAGTTTTCCGGCAATAGAATAACACCGTTTTATGATTTTTTTATTATGAGATATTCTACAATTTTAAGACGGCATCAGCTAGCTGTTTACCATTCATTTATTTATCATTTATCAAATCCATCTGAATTGTTTTAGTTTGTGCCTTGTTTAACTGTTGCATGAGAAATAAATAGCTATGAAAATCATTACAACTAAGACACTAATCGCGGAACCCTTCTTAGCCGTGCGGTAAGACGTGCGGCTATAAAGCAAGACCATGCTGAGGGTGGCTGGGTTCGATTCCCGGTGCCGGTCTAGGCAATTTTCGGATTGGAAATTGTCTCGACTTCCCTGGGCATAAAAGTATTATGTTAGCCTCATGATATACAAATGCAAAAATGGTAACTTGACTTAGAAACCTTGCAGTTAATAACTGTGGAAGTGCTTAATGAAACGCTGCAGAGGCGGCTTTATCCCAGTGTGGGTATGTAATGCCAATATGAAGAAGAACATATCAAATCGATACATTTACAATTTGATTCAATGTAAAGAATTTTTATAATTAACATCAGTCAAATAAGCTGCGTTGTGAATTCTTTTATTACGTGTTCCATTTTCCCTAATGCGCTCAGAATAAGCGGTAATCTGCTAAAGGCTAATGTCATGTCATTTGAAAAATTGACTAAACATTTCATATCATCTGAAATATCGCTTCGCATGAAAATGTCGGAGACGTATCTTTAATATGCCGCTTTTCCATGATCACTATTGTCTGAGCGCATACGGTCGAGAAAATTGATTCTCTACAAGAAATTACGGTAATTTAACATATTAATCATATCAATGCTGATATATTCAACTAAGTGCTTAAACGCAATATTTGATTTTCAGGAATCTGTTTCATTCGGAGATTTGTAACATTCGGGAAAAATGTATTCGGAGAAATTGCATTCGAGGAACGGTCACATAGATAGACAGATCGAGTGGAATTCCGTGAGGATTTCATACAAGGTGATAATTCTGCCGTGATTGCGACTAAGAATTCAGAATCCAGCAATAAAATTAGCCATCAGTTTTTAATTAATTTTGGATTGATTTTGAAGATTCTTGAATTTGGGATGCCCATGATTGATGGAATGAATTTGAATAACCCATGTAACAGCGACTGAATTTTATTTACTAGTTTGATGGAGGGCTTTGCATCATAGAATCATAAACAATACAAAACAAAATCTATTCCATAATCGCAACACGGTTTTCGACACTACATAGGCCCACGTGGCAAGTAGCGACAATAAAAATATTCATCATACAAGCATTTGATCAAATGGAGACGCATGGTGCATTGCATCAATTTGATACATAGAAAAGGTTGTTGAAATTCAAACGAAAAAAATGCACATAAAGAAAATACTAAAAACAGCTTTATACACCACCCTAAAGCCGCAATTGCATAAGTTCAACAAATATCTTAGCCACCCTTAGCTGTCGAGTTTAGGCAAAATAATGTTTGTATCTTTGGCTTTTGATCCTGTGCCGGGAATGGGACCCTGCATTTGGACACTAGGGGACAATCACTCCACCTTTGCTTAACTCTAAAACGGTTCTTACTCGTATGATAAAACCGGGTTTCGCACCTAAGGGGATGTGAAGAAATCGGCCTCAAGTCATATAAATGAGCAATGTTATAAAAAGACCCTTTCCGCCAGGAATAGTAAAATTTTCTACGTTGATATTTTTCTGACCTGAAATTTCATTATTATTAATAAACTGTGTGTAAACTGTGATATACTGTTAGTACAAATGTCAGTTCGCTAATTTGTTAGTTCATTAATCCATAAACTTTCCAATTTGTAATTCGTTAATGATTGAATTCGGTAGTTCAATAATTCATTAATCGTTAATGCGCTAATACGCTAATTCGTTAATCATAAATTCATAAATTCATTAATTCGTTAAATCAATAATCGATGATTCGTTAACTTGTCAATTCGATAATTCGTTAATTCGCTAATTTGTTAACTTGTTGACTAGTAAATTATTTATTGTTCATTCATTGATTCGAAAATTCGTTGATCGTTAATTCGTTAATTAAGTAATCTGTTGATTCGCTTATTCGTGAATTCATTAATTCATAAAATCGTTAGTTAGCTAAATCGCTAGTGCGTTCATTCGTTAATTGGTCATTCGGTATATTGTTCATTGGTTAACTCGCTAATTCATCAGTTTGTTAATTCGTTAGTTCGTCAATTCGTTAATTTGTAAATTTATTAATTCGGTCTTTAGATTATTCGTTAATTCGGTAACTCGTTCATTCGGTCATTCGTGAATTCGAGAATTCGTTAATTGGTTAATTCATTAATTCTTTAATTTGTTAATTGATTAATTCGTTAATTCATTAATTCGTTAATTCGGTAGCTCCTAAATTCGTTAATTCGTTAATTCGGTAACACGTTAATTCTTTAATTCGTTAATTCGTTAGTTCGTTATTGCGTTAATTCGTTAATTCGTTAATTCGTTAATTCTTTAATTCGTTAATTCGTTAATTCGTTAATTCGTTAATTCGTTAATTCGTTAATTCGTTAATTCGTTAATTCGTTAATTCGTTAATTCGTTAATTCGTTAATTCGTTAATTCGTTAATTCGTTAATTCGTTAATTCGTTAATTCGTTAATTCGTTAATTCGTTAATTCGTTAATTCGTTAATTCGTTAATTCGTTAATTCGTTAATTCGTTAATTCGTTAATTCGTTAATTCGTTAATTCGTTAATTCGTTAATTCGTTAATTCGTTAATTCGTTAATTCGTTAATTCGTTAATTCGTTATGTTACCGAACGGTAACTGTTTGACAAGTTTTGTGGGGTCGTAGGGAACAAATTATTATATTAGCTATTAACGATCAATTTAAAAATCGTTCGCTTGGCTGCGGCGACGTGGGTTACCAAACACTGGATACAAAGTGGAACCGTGGTAGCAGGGTGGGCGGATGTAGCGAGAGTGAGAACCGGGTGGAGAATGGGTTTCTCCTACAGCTAGTAGTTGGACTGGTGGGAGGTAGAAAAATGTGAAGCAGAGTGTTCGTGAGCAGTGTCGAGAGTACGGACGTCTTTTTGATAAAGATAATTGGATTCTGGAAATCCACGCGGAAAACCCCAAAAACTATTTTCGGAGACTTTGCTCCGGGTGCAAAAAGCCGCGGTTCATCGGGAAAGGTAGTTACGCCACAACCCAAGCAACCACCGCGATTGTAGACCATTTCGATCGGTTTCCTCGTCATCGGCGCCGCTCAGCAGTTCGCCATTCCGCTGTCGCAAAAGTTTTTGCCAGCTATCGCCGTTATCCGAATCGGTCATCGAGCCGCCATTCTGCCGCAGCAAAGTAAATTCCTGCAAGCCATCGTGGTTCTTCGGCCAGCCACCAACCAACCGTCAACGTGCCGCCATTCAGCGGCTCGCAAGCTCTCTCCTGTCCGCCCGCGTTACTTCACGCCATCACTACCCTTCGTTCGGCCATCAATTGGCCGCCGTTCAGCCGTCGTCAAACCCGTTCTGACGCGCCGCAAGCTCACTCCTGTCCGCCCACGTTACTTCACGCCATCACTACCCTTCGTTCGGCCATCAATTGGCCGCCGTTCAGGCGTCGTCAAACCCGTTCTGACGCGCCACTGCCGATTTGCGCTACGGCCTTCTCAGTTATCCGTGTCAGGTGAAGACACCATCCGGCCGTCATCGAGCCCCGATTCCGCGACTACGAAGCTGCCAACCGCAAGCCATCGCCGTTCTCCGACAAGCCACTAGCCAACCGTTAACGTGCCGCCATTCAACGGCTACCAAGCTCCCTCCTGCCCGCCCACGCTACTTCACGCCGTCATTATACCTCGATCGGCCACAAATTGGCCGCCGTTCAGCAGTCGTGAAACCCGTTCTGGCGTGCCACGGTCAGTTGAAGACACCATCCGGCCGTCGTCAAGCCGCCATTCAGACGCCACCAAATCTACCGGTCCGCGGAGTCGCCCTGTCACCGACCCCTGGACTGACCGCTGCACATTACCACCGCCCGTAGCCCGCGAATAAACAACCTAAAAGGTAACGCAATATTTTTTTATTTAGGACCACCCCACCGAAAACTCTCCCTTCTAAGCAACGCCCTGGGACCCGGGAGAAAAGAGGTCTTGTGTGCCCACCCCGGAAGCTGCCGTTGGCTCTAGACCAGCAGCTTGGGGCTTAGGCACGTCCCCTTCTGGGACGTAGCAGGACTCCCGGGGTCAAATATAGTTTCAGTTAATTCGTTAATTCGTTAATTCGTTGGTTCGTTAATTCGTTAATTCGTTAATTCGTTAATGCATTAATTCGTTAATTCGTTATTTTGTTAATTCGTTAATTCATTAATTCGTTAATTCGTTAATTCGTTAATTCGTTAATTCGTTTATTCGTTAATTCGTTTATTCGTTTATTCATTAATTCGTTTATTCGTTAATTCGTTTATTCGTTAATTCGTTAATTCGTTAATTCGTTAATTCGATAATTCATTAATTCGTTAAATTGTTGATTCGTTAATTCGTTCATTCGTTAATTCGTTTATTCGTTTATTCGTTAGTTAGTTAATTCGTTAATTCGTTAATTCGCTAATCCGTTAATTCGTTAATTCGTTAATTCGTTAATTCGTTAATTCGTTAATTCGTTAATTCGTTAATTCGATAATTCGATAATTCGATAATTCGATAATTCGTTAATTCGTTAATTGGTCAATTCGTCAATTCGTCAATTCGTTAATTCGTTAATTCATTAATTCGTTATTTCGTTAATTTGTCAATTCGTTAGTTCGTTAATTCGTTAATTCATTAAATCGTTGATACGTTAATTCGTTAATTCATTAATTCGTTAATTCATTAGATCGTTAATACGTTATTCCGTTATTTTGGTAATTCGTTAATTCATTAATTCTATAATTCTTTAGTTCTTCAATTCTTTAATTCTTCAATTCTTCAAATAGTTATGTAATTGATTAATCCGTTAAATCGTTAATTTGCTCATTTGTTAATTTGTTAAATCATTGACTCGTCAATTCGTTAGTTCGTTCATTTTTCAAATCGCTTATTCATTAATATGTAAAATCTTCAAATAGTTAATTCGTTAATTCGTTAATTGGTAAATTCGTTGATTCGTTAATTCGTTAATTCGTTAATTCGTTAATTCGTTAATTCGTTAATTCGTTAATTCGTTAATTCGTTAATTCGTTAATTCGGTAATTCGTTAATTCGTTAATTCGTTAATTCGTTAATTCGTTAATTCGTTAATTCGTTAATTCGTTAATTTGTTAATTCGATAATTCGTTAATTCGTTAATTTGTTATTTCGTTTATTTGTTAATTCGTTGATTCGTTGATTCGTTAATTGGTTAATTCGTCAATTCGTTAATTAGTCTATTCGTTATTTCATTAAGTCACTAAATTATTTAATCTTTAACTCGTTGGTTCATTATTTCATTAATTCATCAATTTGTGAATTTCCTGATCCGGGAATGGGTTTGTTTTGTTAGTTCTTTAATTGGATAATTCCTATATTCGTTAATTTGTTGTTTGTACATTTGTTTAACTCGTTAACTCGTCAATTTGTTAGTTCGTTAATTCGTCAAGTTGTTAATTCGTTTTTTTGTCGTTATTTGAGAGGTTCTCGGCCCTAGGCTGGCTCACCTCTTAAATTTGTTTATTCGTCAATTCGTGAATTTGTAAATTTGTGAATTAGTAATTTTAATAATTCGTTAATTCATTAGTACATTTATTTGGCAGTTCGTTATTTCGCTAATTTGTTTATTCGTTAATTTTTTGTGTCTTTATTAAAGAGAATTGCAGCCCTAGGTTCGGTTATCTCTAATTATTCGGAAAAATATATTAAGCTCTTTTAGTGGAATGTATTAAACCGTCTAAGACGAATTAAGTACTGTCCATTTAATTCCAGGTGGAATTAAATGGACAGTACTTAATTCGTCTTAGACGGTCTAATTATTCGTTAATTCATTGATTTGTTAATTCATTGATTCGTTAATTCGTTGATTCTTTAATTCGCAATTTTTTTTTAACGCGTCAGTTAGTTCATTTGGTAATATTAGTATATGCGCTTTTACGTGTTGTGGAGTGTGGATTCGATTCCCGCTCCAGTAAGAAGAAAACTTTTCATAAAGCGGAAATTCGTCACAAGTCCACTGGGTTTTGTGTAAATTTTCTGCACGTTATCTAACGCTAGGTGTAAAGTATTAAGTCTGTGCGATCTCTGGTGAAAATGGTGATTCTGTCTGTTTAAAGAAATGAAAAAATCAATAATTCGAAAATTCATAAACTTATTCGTCAGTTCGTTAATTCGCTAATTCGTTCAGTCGTTAATCAATTAATTCCCTAATTTTTTGAATTAATTAATTCGTTTATTTATACATTCGTTAATTCGTTAACTCGTTCATTCGCTAATTCGTTAATTTATTGATGTGTTAATACGTCAACTCGATGATTCGTCAATTCCTTAACACGCTAATTCTTCAATCCATCAACAGTCAGACTTATGGTCAGATAAGATTTTTCACAGATATCTACCACGCCGCTGAGAATGGCGTGTGTATTTCCTCGGCGTAATGCTTTGCAGGTAACCTTACGATGTTGGCGACACCCGTTGACGGAGGTGCTCGCATTGTCCTTTATTACGGCGATAACTGCAGACGTTGGCAATGGCTACTTCGGGTTGACCTTTCCAGAGCACCACGAAACAACAACGATTTCCGAAGAGAGCCATCAGCTGAGTACTGTATCGTGAGGCGATTTCCAGAAAGCCTAAAAATTGCTGCTACACGACTAAATAATCCAGAGCTGCCATTGCTTTCGCTTATATGAATTTTCAATTCAATTATACCACGAAACATCATGAATGTTGATTTTGTTCCACTATTTCCACACAACAAACAACGCAATGTTTCTTTTTCAATCTCAAATGGTACAACTCCGTGGAAAACACATCAAAGCAAAAAATATCGTACGTTTGTGTATCTTAGCAAGAAATAAAAGCCATTGCGCTTGTTTCGAATGCTGCCAGCGAAATTGAACACAAAAATTGCATCCCCAACCCAACGCCTCTGAACGGCACCACAGCATACTTACCAACAATAAATAAAGCCTCAACGATAACATCGGACGCCACAGTCAAACGATCGGTTGTAACGAAAGCGGCATTGTAAGGAACGGCGACGGCGACGTAGAATGTGGCCACTAAAATCAACCAGTCCCAACAACCCCTAAACATTCCATAGTGCGACAGGATAAAACGTGATTTCTTTAAGGCTTGCGTCTTGTATTCAGGTAGTGGAGCTTCACTAGAATGTAATATATTCTAATAAAATATACAACAGACGTACAAAAGATAAAGAGATAAAACGAGAGAAAGCAGAGAAAATAAAGGATTAGACCAGGGTACATGTAAGCATGACATGATGCAAGAGTTGTCCATCAGCTAATCATGTGTGATGAGAATGTCAATGGAATGAACTGACTTCTATTTTTCTTTGTTGTGGAAGTAATGAGGTTTCTCAATCAAGCAGTAACGATTTTTTTCTTGTACAAGATGAAAAATAGCTCCCTCAACAAGCCCTAGTTGCTTATATACGCTCTTGAAAACAAGAATCAAATTAAATGTAGAAGTTGTAGTTTTCCTTTCAGACTTCTCTTATTGTTTTGCAAATATGATTTAACTATTACTTAATATCAAATTATATATAAATTGCCTTATTCAAACATTTACAAACATTGCGAAATCATTAAAATACAATTAAAAATCATAATTCACTTCTACTATTGAATATCAACCAGAAAATCATCTGAAATTATTCAATCCACGTGGCTGAAAACATTTCAACTTTCGGTTTAAATAATTCCAGAAAACAAATTGAATGATTATCCTATTCCTACCATCAAGAATGTAGATTGGTTTGATTGGGTTCAACTGAAAGTGTGCGTTTTATTATTTCAACTTGAACTTCCCGGAAACAAACGGTTCCGGGAGCAGTCGGCAATCCCTCAATATACTTACACTATTAAGTTTCATTTTAGTCTTCATTTTCTCCGGCTTATAATGGCCGGAAAGTTGATAAAGCACCGCCCGTGAACGTCGCCGGCCCATGTTAACTCCCGGAGGTATTTCCAAACTTTCATCCTCCGCCCCGTCGTCTGCAAGCAAAGAGGTTTCAGCGGATCGAAATCGTGCTCCCAATAAAGCGGCTAAAATTACCATTGTACAAAAATGTAGGAGAGAATGGATTTATTAAAAATACATCGAGATACGGAAGAAAAGGAGGCAACAGTTGCTTTACTAGAAATGTGAAGAAAAAATGCAATGTCTAAGTAAATGCTATGTTTTTCAGGAGAAGTGTCATTCTTGCATTCTTTGGTAAAAATGGGCTGTTTAAAGGTGTTGATGAGTGCAACAAATTTTGTATACTTATCAATACTAATCATTCCACTAGAATTGTTTCTCAGAGGTCATATGTAACTTTAAAGAACTATTAAAATATAGTGTTTGGGTTTCGTGTCATAGAACTGCATTATAAAGTATTGTGTTATGATAAAATTTAATTTAATCTGTAGGTAATTATCACTTACAACACAGATGGCTTCTACCTTTATCAACACTACGACTACCATGATTACATTACTAATGCAGAAAACCGTGATCAGAAAATCATGGGAACTCAAAGTTCAAACAGGTGGTTCTTGAGCGTTTTTTGACCGATTCTCACTATTCTTTTACGGATGCCTTACTCTCATGTAGCTTCCCCATACGGCTGTTATTTTTTTTAGGGGTGTTGATTTTCTTTGCGAGAAGGACGTAAGTCAGATTTTTTTTAAATATAGTAGATTTCCCTGAAGGACACAGGCAAGAAACGGATGATCAAAGATTTCTATAGAAACCATTTAACGATAATCTCATTAGTCACAAGTGATCATTTCTATGCCTGTCGTCGCCGATCTTCTTGTGGACAGCAAATAGAAATTAGGGCTGCATCCCGGGAATGGGACAAGGTGGTTATTATTATCTGATTTTGTGCAAAACACTAGCGACTAACAGATAATAACTGCGTGCTATAAATGAAATGATTTTAGTGAGCTGAGGTCGAGTTATAAAATGTCAAAATCACCGTCTTCGACCAGAGTCGCACGATCTGATTCTTCATTCACCGAAACCATTCACTTCATTCACTACGAAACCCGTCCCGATGGATGGGCGTCATGTTGATGGTAGTTTCTAGAGACCTTCGCGTATGATTTAAAACTCAGTCATGCCCAAACAATGTTCCAGGTTCTCTAAATTGATCTAGAGTTTAAATCCATTTGTCCACCAGGTCATTTAAGCCTCACAGATAAATAGACACAACACTCGATAATACTACATTAGTTGGCAGAATGGCCCATGGCGCGCCAATTTTTTTTCTATCTTCATTAAAGTGATTTTTTAATTACATAAGTTTATCACAACCCAGCGTAACGAACTTACGAAATAACAGAACGGTGCGTTTCATTGTCCAACGTTTGGCAGTTGAAGAGGTTCCTAAACAGTACCACCAGAAGATGGGCGAGAGGCTAGGAAATGCCAATGGAACTGACGACGTTGAATATTGTTTTCGCAATTCATTCTTCCGACATCCGCACTAAGTGACCAGCCCACTGAAGTATGCCGTATTTTATACGATTCACAATATTTTCTTCTTTGTATACTTGATACAGCTCATGATTCATGCGTCTGCGCCACAAACACCATTTTCTAGTTTCCCTTCGAGTATTGTACGCAGCACTTTTCGCTCGAAAACCCTGAAAGCTCTCCAGAGCAAATTTTGTTTCCGTCTGCATGTTGCGGGACCTAACTGGTTACGTAATTCGTAAAAGGCCCTATTCGCAGCAGCAATACGGCTTTCACTTCACGGGAAACGTCATTGTCACATGTCACAAGCGTTCCAAGGTAAACAAATTCTTCAACAACTTCAAACACATCCCCATCAACACCACTTGGTCTTTCTCTATCTTTACCTGCCACTTAATGGTTAAGCCTATCCTCGCCGTCTCCCTCTTCAGTAGGACAAAAGCCTCCACTACTGCTCAGCAAACGATTCCAATGAGGTCGATGTCATCCGCAAAGCCCAGGAGCATATACGACCGTGTGATGATAGTGCCGTTCCTCTTCACGCCAGATCTCCCAATAGCGCCTTAGAGTGCAATGTTGAACAATAAATTTGAAAATGCATCATTCTGCTTCAATTCGTTTAAGGTCAGAAACGAGGTTGACACTTGGTCTGCAATTCTAATACTTGATTTCAAGCCATCCAGCGTTGTACGTATCAGTCTAATCAGTTTCGTCGGACAACCCAGTTCGGACATTATCTACCACAGCTCATTTCTTTTTACTGAATTATACGCTGCTTTGGAATCAATGAACAGATGGTTAGTCTGCAAGTTATACTCCCGGAATTTATCAAGGATCATTCGCGGGCTAAACATCTGATCCGTCGTTGATCGGCCCTCACGAAACCCTGCCCGGTATTCGCCGACGAAGGACTCCTCAAGCGGCCCCAGTCTGTTAAACAGGATACACGACAGGATTTTGTACGTCGAGTTCAGAAGGGTGATCCCTCTGTAATTCCCAAGTAGCACACGCAACATCTTCCAAAAAGCGCCTTGTTTCTATTCTGTTTCATTAAAGGCTTTGGAAAACATCAAAGTACGAAAAAGTTGCATCAAGATATCAAAAACATTCGAGTTGTGATCAATGTTTCATTAACATTGCAATGCAGTACGTGTTTGACATTTGGAAACAAACAACCAAAGAATACTGCACTTTATGTTGCAAACACGAAACAAAATCACCAAGTTGCATATTGTTTACCATGTAACTTCAATGCGTCTTTCAAAATTTATTTGTTTGTTTAAATTAAGTTGCAGATAAGTTGAGTGTGTCTTCATGTTTAATTTAGCATCGTTCAACGTTTTGACAACTCACATTTTTTTTCCGGTGATGGTGCAATCAAGTAACAGAAAACCCGAGTACAAAACTTCATAATCGTATGGTTTTTATGGTGAGTCAACATGCAGTCCCTTCGAAGTGTTGAATGGTGCTGTGGTAGAGTGAAGGACTATCAATCACAAGATCCATAAATCGAATCCAGTTTTATATTTTAATTTTATTTTTTTCCGCTGTAGTATTTTGCAACATTATTGCAATTTTACTGCAATCGAAGGATGTTTCCGTAGGCTCCACCTCTTGCGCTTTTTAGATTGCAAGAGAGTTATATTTGATGGCACATACGCAAAGATTGTTTCTTTCCGAATAGTTGCAACGCAGTGAAATGTTCAATAGTGAAACAAGTTGTGCTGCTTGGGTTGGCACACTCTAGTCTGTGTCCTTTCTTATAGATTGGGCATATAAGGTCATCCAACCAGCCGGCAGGCAGTTCTTCATCCTCCCATATTTTTTGGATAATGTGGTGGATTGATTGATGCAGCTGCTCACTTCCGTATCTGAGAAGCTTGACCGAGATCTCGACCTTCCCAGCAGCTTTGCTGTTTTCAGCTCGTTCAGAGCCCTCTTATCCTCGTCCAGCGTTGGTGATTCCACAGCTTGACCGTTGCCGACTATGTCCATCCTGCTCTTTAATACACCTTCATTTTCACCGTTCAACAAATCTTCGAAGTGCTTCTTCCACGTGGCTGCCACCATAGTCTTGTCTGTCTTGCCCCTCTCGGTCATTGCACATGGCGGGCACTAGCGCAGTCTAATGCCGCGCGCCATAGACAGTTGCGTAAAACCTCCGCATATCGTTTCTATCCATGTTCTCCTGCGCTATCACACTCTCTTCGTGTTGCCTTTTTTATTTGCGGTAGATTCGTTTCTCTTTTGCCCTTGCTACACTGTACCGCTCTCTGTTAGAATGGGTACGAACCATTAGCATTCGACTCCAAGCAACATATTTCTCGTCCGTCACTCGCTGGCACAACTCATCGAACCAACCATTTCATTGGCGTCGCTGTGCAGTGCCTAACACTTCCTGCACTGTTGTAGTCACAGCTTCGTGGATATTTTCCCACAATCTGTTGACGTCACCAGATCCGGTGGCATCTCCTATCCGCTCGTCCAGCAACTCCATCAACTGACAAGCGTTGCATATTGAAACGCATCGTTCTGTTGTTTCGTGAATTCGTGACGCTGGAAAGTCGCGCCCGAATTTTTTCTACTACAAGGTAGTGATCCGAGTCAATGTTCGGACCTCTGAAGTACCTAACATCTATAACATCCGAGAAATGTCGTCCGTCGACCAGCACGTGGTCTATCTGTGAGCAAGTGTCTCCACTCGGATGTTGCCAGGTGTGTTTGCGGATATTCTTATCCATCTAGCAACAGCAAAGGTTACAAGTCGCAGACCATTATCGTTGGTTGCGGAATGAAGGCTTTCCGTACCAATGACAGGGCGTAAGAAACTTTTTTTTTTCGATCTGCGCAATTGCATCCCCGATGACAATCTTTACATCGTGTATTGGGCACTCTCGGTAGGCCTTATCAAGGCTCTCTATCATCATCAAGGCTGAGTTCTATTATCCTTCACGTTATCAAGCTTATCGTTTGTTGGGGCATAGATGCTGATCAGGCTATAGTTGAAGAATTTGCCTTTCATTCTCAACACGCAAATGCGGTCGCTTATCGGCTTCCACCGGAAAACACGCTTCTTCTGCTTCCCGATCACCATAAAGTCAACTCCTCGTTCTGCTCTGTCACTGCTGGTGGTACTTGAATGAAGTGTTACGTTCGCTTCTCTAGCGAAAACATGACCATCCCTAGAAACATCAGTATGGTGAAAAGCGATGAGATGAGTAAGACATCCATAATACTGAGAATCAGCTGTTCGCAGTTTTAGTACCCATAATATTGTGATCACGGTATTCGGCGTGGTAATATAAAAGTATTCTGGGTGAAATACCGAATTATTTATTTTTCATTTTACTCCCAAAACATGCAGCAACCCTACATAATCCTTATATTAAAACCTAAACTTGCAAAACAAATAAATCCACTCAAGCTCGATTCGATGGCATTTGTTTTACGTATAACAAACAGTCTCTATAGTCGCAATAACTTCAAATATTGTATTTATGAACTAATTTAAACTTTGATCCATTCAGATATTCAGAACATTATTGGATCTTGAAGCAAAGTACACTTACGACCAGTGTTGCAAAATGTCATTTGCATTCGTTTGTATAATTTTCCCAGAATTTTTTTCAGAAGGTAGCTATCAATTCATGATGTATGACGAACTTTTAGCTCTTACATGCGACTACAACTTTGTCTAACAAGACATTGCTGTAAATATGTAATCAGGGGCGTAGGAGGCAAAATGACATTCAAATGACATTATGTCAAATGACACGCGACATTTTGGAGAGTTTTCACTCTCCAGCCTCAGATGTTATATTTAGAGCAATGTACCCTTGGACAAAAATATAGCCCTATTCAAGCGTTATGAGTACATCTAAAATTATGGAATAAATTTGGCTTCTAAAGAAAGTTATGAACAAATTAGTCAAATGACATGCAGATGACATTTTACAAGCCTGTACGACCGTGCGAATAAAAAATGCGATCACAACTTAATGCCAGCATGCCTGTGCTCTAATCTTTTGACCATGTACATCATGCGTCAAAGTCGTAAGTACGTCCCGGCATATTAAGAGACTCATCACTACGTGCAGCAGTTGGAGCAGGAACTTTCAATAGAAGGTTTGCTAAGCGCAAAATTTCAAAAACTCTCAAGCACAAGCGCTGTTGTATTTTATTTTTATACAACACTGTAGAAAAACTATTAGATGTTCAAGAAAAGACAATGTGAGCCACCCACCTCGAGTCTGCATCGGTGGTGACGAAATCGAGGTGATAGAAGATCTTGTGTACTTGGGCTCACTGGTTACTGCCGGAAATGATACCAGCAAAGAAATTCGGAGACGCATAGTGGCTGGAAATCGTACGTACTTTGGATTCCGCAAGACGCTCCGATGGTTCGCCGCCGTACCAAACTGACTATCTACAAAACACTCAATAGACAGGTAGTCCTCTACGGACACGAGACCTGAACGAAGCTCGTTGGTCCTCCCAGCGTGCACTTGGAGTGCACGTCGAAAGGAAAGTGCTGCGTACCATCTATGGTGGGGTGCAGATGGCGGACGGTACGTGGAGGAGGCGAATGAACCACGAGTTGCATGAGCTGCTGGGAGAACCATCCATTTCCCACCGCGAAAATCGGACGACTGCGGTGAGCCGGGCACGTATCCTGAATGTCGGACAGTAACCCGGTGAAAATGGTTCTCGACAACAATCCGACGGGCACAAGAAGGCGAAGTGCGCAGCGGGCAAGGTGGATCGATCAGGTGGAAGATGACTTGCGGACCCTCCGTAGACTGCGTGGTTGGCGACGTGTAGCAATGGACCGAGCCGAATGGAGAAGACTCTTATATACCGCACAGGTCACTTCGGCCTTAGTCTGAATAAATAAATCGAAAAACAATTGATTACGGTAGAGGCTGCTCGAACGAGCTTGCATTGGTGATTGAGGATAACGTCAACTAACTTGATATCAAGAACATTCATTAAGTAGTCCCATGATGGTTTCGATTTATCGTGGTGTTTGCTGTTGTGGATGATGTGCGACTACGGATTTACGCTCAAATGGACACGATCAGATGGATAGAGGTACTAGGATAGACATATGTACCTAGAGGTACCTTCACGTGGTGCGTAACGGAGTAAGTCTGGTCATATAGTCAAGCTGAAGCTAACAATACGACTCCCTTTACCCCTAATGTCAAGGTTTCAGGCGACCCAGGCAGTAGGATGCTCGTGTGCCATTTTTAAATGCCGTGACTATTAGAAGTGTTGGCCAAACTATTGGGAAGTCTCCTGTGAGGTATCCCGTCTTAATTATCTAGAGGCATTCTGGCCGCCTAGGTGGGACAGACAATAGGTACTCATTTTTTTTCGACTCTTCTCTTTTTTCTCAACATTATGTGCTGTGCATTTTGTTTGCTGTAAAATAGTTGAAGAAAGATCAATATGGTACTTTGAGAATTTTGACATTTGTGTAATGGCTAACTGAATGTTCATCATACGATATGTATGTATTACCTTATCGTAATAAACGTATGCACCGTTAAACGTTTGAACGTTTGTATGTGGAAAATTATTGCTGTGTACCTATGTGTAATTTGATCTGCTAGATTAAGAAGAATTTTAGAGAAAATTAACAATAATAAATTATTCCACGAAACTTGTTCAACAATCTAAAGGTTATTTTGAATTTTAAATTAAAAACTTTAGAGGTAAACTATCAAGAAAAAAAAGCTTTATGAGATTGATTTGCCGAAGTAACAGATATGTTAATTTCAGAACCAGTGTATCATTTAATGTTCGCATACTTCCACCAGAAAATTGGTTAATACTTTTCTACTGAAACATTATGCCCACTTAAAACTATTCTCCATAGAATAAGTCATGATTAACATCGTATGTAACTTCAACTACATCTAACTACTACTGAAAATTTTGAGAGAGGATAAAACCCAAGTGTACGGGAAAGTCTGAGCGGTTCTACGGAATATCCTACTTCTTGAATTTTACAGCGCTTGAATTACAAAGGCAAGCAATGAATGACATCAAATAGAATAAAATAGTGCATTCGCAATACTTACCACTATCACACTCATCCGACATAGACATCTCCGACATTTTCGCCGTCGTCACGTCCTTATGCGAGGCAAGAAATAGCACCACCTCCCGTTTTTCATTCTTGATCGGCACGATATCCAACAGACACCAAAACGGCGTACCTGGCGATTGGACAATAGAGAATAATTTGCGTAATTAGATGAAATTTACCCAAAGCTTCCGATTAACCTTCCGGCGAGAAACAAATCCGATCAGGCGGATGTGAACCAAAATAAGTTTCAAGTTCCGCTACTGAACTGGAAATCTAGAAATTCCGGGAAGATAAGGCATAAACAAAATTTACGCTCGGGTGTGAAACGATTCTGGGATCTATCATGCTGGCAAAGTGTAATAAATTTTTGCACCCACATTAACCGTGCCGCATCCAAGACAAGACGAGGGTTCAGCATCAACACGATGCGAACGAAAAAAAATCACGGCTACAAACGCTGGCAGGCATGGTAGAAGCGTTATTCTGTAAAAAATGAACACATTTTACTGCATCCCCATCTTGTGTTTCCATGTTGGATGGCAACATAGGCCAAGCATATCGTTGAACTTTGTTGAACATAGTCAAGGGACGCATACAATAAGCAGGTGCCTATGATAATAATAACAATAATAAATAACATCACAAAATCCGGACGAGAGAAATTTTATTGTCGAGGCATATTTAACACATTAGTAACCAGACGACAGTGGGGAGAATTCTCATAAGTACAGCTTCTGTTTATTTTTATTCAATTTGATCAACAGTTTCTCGTAAGCTTACTCACGTACATATATGTAAATATCCTTACAGCCATTCTGATGATTATGTTGCTAGATATTTGTCGACATTTTACCTTAAGAAAATTATTTTGAGCTATTTAGTGGAATGTCTTCACTTGTCATAAGACGAGTTTGTACAATCCCACTTAATTCCACCACTTAATTATACCTTGACAAATACGTATTTCGACCTCAACAGTAAGGTCGCCTTCAGTGTCTCGAACTTGACTCGTCTTATGACAAGTGACATTTTACCTTATTAACTTAAATTGGCATTAGGCTGATACACATATGTAGAGGGTGTACCTCTTTAAAACAATACTTACAAAAGTTCCACTAATATTTCAAAATATTTAATAAGAAGCTAACTTTAAAAAAAATCAATTGACATTGTTCAGATTGATCTGAATATGTAGAGATGATAAATATAAGTCATAATTGGAAAAGTGACTGTAATTGTTCAAGTTATGTCAAGTAATTTTGGTGTGAACCAAAAACTACATCAGCTGTTTTCTTCTTCTTCTTCTTATTGGCATTACACCCCCACACTGGGACAGAGCCGCCTCGCAGCTTAGTGTTCATTAAGCACTTCCACGGTTATTAACTGCGAGGTATCTAAGCCAAGTTACCATTTTTGCATTCGTATATCAAGAGGCTAACACGATAATACTTTTATGCCCAGGGAAGTCGAGACAATTTCCAATCCGAAAATTGCCTAGACCGGCACCGGGAATCGAACCCAGCCACCCTCAGCATGGTCTTGCTTTGTAGCCGCACGTCTTACCGCACGGCTAAGGAGGGCCCCATTTCAGCTGTTTTAGAGCGTTTAATAAATAGGACAACTCTTGAGAACGTTCAGCAAGCATTGCCTACAGTCCAGGCTTTAATTTCTTAAATTGAATTTTCCTACAGCTGCACAGATCCGTACAATAGGACCACCATGTTTTTTCACCTGTATTATAAAGTTTACTTCAATTTAATTAGCTAGCTTTTTCAGTAAAAGTTATAGATAGGGCAAATCAAATTAATAAATATGAATAATGGAACTTATCTTCCTGAAGTGCTATTTTTTGCGAATAAGTGGATTCTACTGTTTTTAAATACACTAAAAGTAATCTATTGAATTCAGCTGAATCAAAACATTTAATGTAGTATTTTTACATCACAAAAAGTTCTATTAATTGCATTTAAAAATTCAATCCCTAACTAAACTCGAGCAAATGCCGTACTTTCGTTGGTTTATACTGTCGACTGGAAAGGCTACCACTTTAGATTTCGGAAATAAGATGCGTCGATCAAATCTTGTAGCATCTTAATTTACCGACTGTTACCTGGAACGATAAGCCATCTAGGTCAAGAGGGTCGAGGCCAAGATTGTTTGTCGTCTGTAGCAGTGCCTTCGGCAATTGGATGGAATACCATCTTTTGATAACACTCCTTTTAGTAGGTTGTCAAACAAACAAGCTTCATACGAAAACTCTCTGACCCCTATGTCGGACAAGAGGTAATTATAAATGTACCAGCAGTTTGTTTAAGCTAAAGATACAAGTGAGAAAACCATTTCATATTCCACCTCATGTTCATATATTCTTTTTATCTTGAAACGAAAGAGATTATATATGTACATGACTCGATTTTTTTCAAATCTAAACTTTCAAAGTGATGATTCTCAGCGGTATAACAATTGGAAATAAAGTAAGTGCTTTTAACATAACCGTTCGGCATGTCAGCCACATTCCAAAACACTCCGGAATTAATATTTAAAGTTGGTCTATAAATGAAATTGATGTTTCTAGTTAAAAGAAAAAGAACCCCACAGCTTAATGCATATTTACGCCACGCACTCAGATCTCAGCGTGCAAAATTAAAAATTTTATGTTAATGTATCTGTTTCTTTAGCACTTTCCACCATTAGAAACCATAAAATTGCAACCCGCAATCCAGGAGCACTTTTAAAAGCACACATCCAATCTCCCGGAGATGTTATGATGTTTTAAATTTTTTATGCTCACACCCATTTACATCGTGCAATGAAATGCTTACTTCCTTCTGCAGACATATAATGCACTCCGTGACCGTGAATACAAGCTACGGGGGCAGCTTGCACGAGCTAAGTGGGTAATATTATAAAATGATCCATCATCTCACTTCTACGTGGGGTTGCGATGGGAGTGCCCTGCATAATGAATATAAATAAACTTACCATTCTTTTTATAGAATATCACCTCTAACTTCAGCTCACTTTTCCCATCGAGACTGCTCTCGATTTGGGTTTTGTGTTCTTCCTTCGTCTCCGGGCCATAGAGAAACCGACAAGCACAACCTGAAAATTATGTTTTTAGAATGAAAAGACTTGCAACAACAGGCGCAAACCACACAAAAAAACACATCCACTCCACGTGTTTACATCGAGCGGGGACGGAAACGAAACAATACAATGGAGTCGGTTATCCTGAGAAAAAGTAGTACACCTGAAATTACCTTTCTGCATAATTTGTGCACGCGAAAATCCTGAAAGCTCAACGAAGCCATCGGAGCAGTACACTATCGGGTATCCACTGACTTGTGCGTTGCCAAGAACGAAATTAGAATCTGGAAAAAGGAATGGAAAACAATACGAATATATGTATAATGAAAACTAATCTCTTGTTTCTGCAGATTTATTGGACATAAATAAAACAGAAGTGATGAAAGATACCTATTAGGGTGGCTCAAATTAACATAGCATAGCATAGCATATGTGATTGTACAAATCGTGGGTGGCTATACAATGCTCAATTGAGCAAACTACTGTATATTGTCGCAAATTGGTACTTGGGATTAGTACCTTTTCCTATACAGTAGCAGTTGTATACCTGGCCACGTCCTTACAATCACGGAAGGAAGGGAAGGAATGTTAGTTCAACATCTACTAGTGAAGATGCAGGGAACCCATACTACCTTCATAGATGTCTCGGGAAGGTAAATTTGTGTTAGTGGATAAGGTGAATAATAGAGAGCTCTATTCGACAATATAGAGCGTTTGTCAATAACAGTATGCTGAAAAAATATTAAAATATATTCATCAAATTAGGGGAAAATACCTATTCTTGGCAGTCTAAGACATTCACCAAATTGAATGATAAAAATAATGAATAATTACACTAAACCACAGGTACAGTTTAACTAGTATACATTTGCATGCTCTTTCTTTGATGATTGGTGTTCACTAAATATAACAGCTTTCACCACAAACTCAGTAAATTTAACATAATGTAACAGGTCAATGTTTCTTCTATTGGCATAGCAATTTCTTTTATCAGCAATGAGTTTGCTCTCTTCAGCAACTGGACATGGAGGTAGAAAGCTGGTAATGTATTGGTGCCAAATGCTGGTTGTTTATATCCTCCAGTAGTAAAATTCATTCATATTAATCGGCCGCACGCTCATCTCGCTTCACTCAATTTTGGAACAAACTTTATTGTTTATCAAAACTGGCTTAAAACAAAACATGAATTTTTAGCCTTGGCATCAATTTTATGTCATGTAGACAGATAGGTAAAAGCATTTAAACACGTTGTAAAACAAATTTAACACTTATGCGGCCATAAAAAATAGACGTGAATGGCAGATAGGGTACCTGTGTACCCAGATATTGACCTTTTTATAACTTCTACCATTTTCAACCTATTTGAATAATGTTGGCCATTTTGGAGAAGGGAACTTATGTGCTTTTTGTCCGCTGCTAAGATTTACATCTCTTGTCTTTTGTAATGCCTTAGAGTCGTAAGCAAAAGTCTATCAACCAGTTTCAAATATACAACTTGCTCTTTGCGGTCCTTATAGCCTATTCAGATTGGGCTATTTATGACTTTGTTAAGTGAGAGGGTATCCAATTATTACGAGGTGCTCAGACTGCAGCAAGATAATATATCTTGACGTTTCCATGTTTCCTCATTTGCACGCTAATACAGGGTTGAATTCAAGGAGAGTTTTAAAATTTAATTTGCAAAATCAAGCATTTGTGTGGCGACAATCGAACATTTTTTTCTGAACAAAGTTTCTACGAAAAAAAAATATAAAAAAATATGAAAAGGGATTTTCGAAGAATATTTGAAGCTCTCATTAAGGATAATGAGCGAAGCTACATTCATTAGTTAGGTGCGCCGTTCTTCGGGGAATCAGACTATTCCTCAATTTGTTTTTAAGTTTAAAAAGTATTTTGATTCTGTACTATGATCGAACGGAGATTTGATAGAAAAATTTAGATACTTTTAGGAATTCTCACAAATAAATAAAAAAAAGACGATTGGACCAATTTTCAAGAAATATTATCGAACTAAAATGTATTTCCACCAGTATCTCCAGTATTTCAAAAATGGAAACTGATCCATTGCGTTCGACTCGACAATCAATGATACAGCTTCTAACAAATTCGAATCGTGTGAATATGATATAATTTAAACTGGATTTTGGATGAATTAATGCATTACCAATCTATGTTTTATTTAAGGTTATTCTACTTTATATATACATCCCATTCAAATCGTACAGTTGTCCCACGTGAAAAATGTTGAAATCCAAAGTATATTAAGCCATTCAAGGAGCAGAATTGAAACAATTTTTGAAATCATTTTTATTCATCAAATGTATTCGTTTTACAACCATTCCTACGTTTTAAATTGTCTTCCGCATTGGCCCTTGAACTTTGAAAATTTATTCGATTTGTTCTATTAAATCTAGGTTTAAGTTAAATACTTCATGTTAATTCTAGAGAGCATCTGTTTTTTAAACAATTCATGTTGAATAAGTGGAGAATAAATAATTATCATCATTATTTTTTATCATATAAAATGCTTTCCACAAAACCATCACAATCCGAGTTATTCTTCAGCGCTCAGAAGATTTCCATCTAACATGCATTCGACCCTGCTGCGACAGAAAGAGCATGACTGTCAACTACGAAACGAAATGAAAACAGAGAGAATTTTCTCTCTGGCAAAGAGAGCGTGACGCTTGTCAGTGTTGTTTTGTTGAATTTCTCCTGCATCCCAGTTAGAACGAAAGCTCTCTTGTAATAATTGTTCGTAATAAATTCTTTATGACTCTTTTTAGCGGGTATCTTTTGACAGCGCAAAATGTATGGAATATTACGTAAATAATGACATCATAAAGCGTATTTACCCTGAAACGCCAATTATTATGTCATTAATGGCGTAATCTGAGTAGGCTATTACATGATATGTTTGTTTCATAAAAAACCCTGATTAATCCACCTAGCGGTGATGGTGCCTTTCTCGTGCATTATAAAAATAGTATTTTGGCCATTACTTTTGAGCCCATAGTCCGATCTGGCCAATTTTCAATAGGAAACAATGGGAGAGTATTCTGCGTCGAATGAAACATGTTGCGAGTAAATCGGTTAAGGATAAGTTCCTGAAAAATGAGTGACATTTTTTTACTCATTTTTTAATAAAAAAAGTGGTATTTTGGCCATAACTTCCGAGCCCATAGTCCGATTAGACCAATTTTCAATAGGAAACAATGGTAGAGTATCCTGCGTCGAGTGCAACATGTTGCGAGTAAATCGGTTAAGGATAAGTGCCTGAAAAATGAGTGACATTTTTTTACTTCTTTTTTTATAAAAAAAAGTGGTATTTTGGCCATAACCTCCGAGCCCATAGTCCGATCTGACCAATTTTCAATAGGAAACAATGGTAGAGTATCCTGTGTCGAATGCAACTTGTTGCGAGTAAATCGGTTAAGGACAAGTACCTGAAAAATGAGTGACATTTTTTTTGGGTGGGGTGCACAGACACACACACGTACACACACACACACACACACATACACACAGACATCACCTCAATTCGTCGAGCTGAGTCGATCGGTATATAACACTATGGGTCTCCGGGCCTTCTATAAAAAGTTTGTTTTTGGAGCGATCATATAGCCTTTACCGTATACTTAGTATACGAGAAAGGCAAAAAATCATGGTGGTTGTGCACAAGACACAAATTAAAATCTAAATCGAAAATTAATCTAAAAAATGGAATCCAAATTTGCAAATTTCGAATACTTATCCGTCTTTTAAATAATGTAAAAAATATATAATTAATCAATTTTAGGTGAAACGAAGCTCGTCGGTTCTGGTAGTATAGTATATTAACAATATATTGAGATTCTCACGTCCGAATGTGTGAGTGGCGATAAAAGGAAAACAAACACTCCTAGATGGTGCTACTCAGCAAAGTTTGGGTAAAAATGAGTATATTTCCATATATTTTTTGACTCATTCGCAACCATTGTGATGACTCGATCAGTTTTGAGGTTATGAGCAAAGGAAAACAAACATGTATTTACACATGCCGAATAGCACATCAGTGTGCGAGCGTTAAACGTCACTCATCTCTATTCCACATCGTGAGTCTTCAGATGTTGAATAATGGACAGCATTGTCCTATCCAGCCGCTGGAGCCACCCCATTCTTACACTATGTTTCACAGTTGAATAATAGATAATACCCTAAAAGTAGGCAATTATTTATGGTTGCAATGCGCTATGTAGAACGGGAATGGTTATGATTTTTTATGAGCTTGGAAAGTATTGAAGTTGCAAAAAGAAAACGGTCCTGTCAGCCACATAAGGGTTAAAATACTACGGTGTTGCTATCACTTTTGATATAATTCATGGCCTGCGTAAAAATATGAATAGAAGCATTTATATTTTAACACTTTTTTTTAAATAAATGCCATCGCCGGATATTTTGTTCGTATTTTTGCTAAAATCATATCACATCTCGCTTAACTTTTCAAAAGGACCTAAGTAACATTTTTTTCATGATTTAATTTGAGCACTGCAATCAAAAGCTTTCATGTTTTTCTATTGATTGCGCTATTCAAATTAATTCATGAAAAAAATGTTACTTAGGACCTTTTGAAAAGTTAAGCGAGACATAGAATCGTGCGTGGTATTTTTTAGCGTGTGTTTGATATGCTCACAAACACATTCTCTCGCTCTATTCCGAAGTGTGCTGCTGTCAAAGAAAACGAACAGTCCCGATTTTATTTAGTGAAACATAGAGCAAATATTGCATAAATTTGCTCTTTGTGGTGATAATCAAGTGGTGATAAAGTGTAAAAAGTAGTTTACGTACTTGATTTGCGTGTCATACGCAATAAAGAAGAAAAACAGGCGATCCAAAAAAGTAAGTAACAGTTTGCTTTTCGAGGGCTGCTTTCTTTGGCAATGCAATATTGGCAAGGATTTCGTAGGTGCAAATTTGTTTTGGTGATTAACACATCAAATCTTGCCACTTTTACACAAACAACTTATTCAAATGAAAGCTTAGACTTGAAATTGTGTGACTGGAGCAAAATTATGTTCATAAATAGTTTATGTTTGCTGGTAAAACGTTGTTGTGAGTGCCAACAACTGTTACACCCTGCCGATGCCGTATTCTACCCTACTTACGAACCGTCCAAAGGAGGACAAAGTAACCTGGATTTTATAAATGTTTCGCAATATACAAAACACGTTCAGCCGCACACTTATTCACCGAACATTAAAATCAGAACCAAAAACTCGGATTTTACGAATGTTCTAAATCCTACCTGAAACACGTCCGATCACGCACCAATTGTTTACTCACTCGGCCGCGCGAACTATCTGCTTACTGAGCAGAAACACGACAAAACAGGCACTGATGGCCGCGCAATGCAGAACACAATATTTCGGCAAATTGCGCGATCGTTCTGCCGTCCGAAACAAAAGCCAACACGCACTACCTATTAGGGTGGCTCAAATTAGTATGGAAAAACTTTTTTCAATTTTTTTAAGGGCCGCCCTCTTATTTGGTTCTATTTGATGCCCTGATGCTCTGGACAAAAATTTCAGCCAAATCGGTCAACGTTTGTGCGGTGCTAAGCTCGTTGGAAGTTTATATGCAAAAATGTATGCATAAACATCCAAAAACAGTGAATTGAAGTTGGACGGCACAACTTACGATGAAGAACCACGATACTCATTCATATCTTGAAGAATTTAATACAGAATGTTATGCAGAAAACCGCGAGAAGATTAGAGTTTGCCCAGCTAAGTTATAAGCATTCCTCTGAAGTGGGGTTTGAGCATATTTCGTTTCTTTTACCTTTGAAAAGAAATAAATTCACCCCTACAACAATCCAGTAAAATGATAATATCTTTGCCTAATAAACTTTAATCTTCTCGCGGTTTTCAGCATAACATTCTGTATTTAATTCTAAAATAACTGAATGAGTATCATGGTTCTTGATCGTAAATTGTGCCATCCAACTGCAAATCACTGTTTTTGATGTTTCTTCCATAAACTTCCAACGAGTTAAGCACCACCCAAATGATGACCGCTTTGGCTAAAATTTTGTCCAGAGCATCAGGGCATGAATAGAACCAAATAAGAGGGCGGCCCATCAAAAAAAAATTAAAAAGTGTTTTTTGAGCCACCCTAATACCTATGTTATAATTTTCAAAATCAATAGAGAAGGAAAGTGGCGCAGTGACTCCAATCATATTCTTACCTTCAACTATCTTTGAAGGCTTGATATAATCCACGACTACTGGAAAAATAATTGTCAACTGAAAAATAATTGCAATCTTCTCACAGATGAACTAAAAATTAAATTCATATAATAACTCTAATAAAGTTTTAAAAAATGCGATCCTCATAAACCATGCGTCTCCATAACAAGTCATTTTATTATTTTCTCCAAGAGCGAATAATCGAGTATAATTCGTGGTAATTCATATGTGTGCACTGGGTGGTAACGATAAAACTACATGATTAGGACTCAATAAAATTAATAATAAAAATATAACTAGTACAGTACACCTTACTTTTAAATTTGATACTTAACACCACGTAAATATGCAAAAGTTTCGTCGTAGCTAGTTTAATTTGTAGAGTTTGCTTTCGTTTTCAAATGAGGGTGAATATAAACAGAAAAAAAAATCCGCTTTCCATGTTCCGATTTTCCAATCGTGATCCTTTATAATTTGAGAAGGTCGTTGTTGACTGTTTCGAGTCGTATTTTCTCTAATTATGTTACAGGTAATGCTTAACTCTCTCCTGACGATTGTGATGTGGTGGGATTTGAACATGAGCTCGTTAAACTTTTATAAAAAGCTGCAAGTATTCGCAAGCCTACCCTGCCTAAGCCGCTCAGAGCGCACCAGCCCTAGAACTAGTGCTGGGTGGGACACTAAACATGCCTGACACGAAGGCTCTCCAACGAGACAGGAGGTTTGCGCAGGCCCAATAAGCCGCCTGTATAGGCAATCTTTACGAATGACATAAGCGATATTATACAACTCGATACAAACGGCAACGACCTAGGCGACGAATCAAGGATCACGATTGGAAGCTAGTCGCTAGGTTTTAAAGGTTCTGACAGGGTAGTCTATGATGAATTCCAGCCACTTCAACATCGTGGCGCTGCAGGGAATTTATTGGCCAGGACATAAATTGTGGAAAAGCGGGAGTCGAGCGGCTGCAGCACTTCAGTAAAATATATATAAAAATGCTACATAAACTCAAAACTTCTCGCAACTTTTATCATAACACTCTGAATTCAACTCTAGATGAAGCCATTTTAATATTAATTTCCAACGAATTTAACAGCGCCCAAACGATGACTGATTAGGCTAAAATGTTGTCCAAAGAATCAGGATTTTAGAAGGTCACTCTGACGGAATCCAAGTTCCAAAGTGCTCGCGTTTTCGGGGGCACACCACTCGATTCAGAGGCGGCGCACAACTGTCAATTTTGTTGATTTAGCTTTGCTGCGTCGCAGCATGCGTGTATTAATAAAAATGACAGTTTTGCGTTGCTTCCGTATCGAGTGTTGTGCCCCCGAAAGCGCGAGCACTTTTAAACTTGATTCCGTCAGAGTGACCTTAAATAGAACGAATTAAGGAGGCGGCTCATAAAAAAAAATGAAAAGTTTTTTTAGCGACATCAAAGCTACAATGATACAATCGATCGAGGCCAGTAATGGCAGCCAATGCACAAATACGGATTTCGGGATAAACTGATACGGTTGGCCAAGACAACGATGGATAGACTGATGTGCGTAGTTCGAGTTTCAGGGGCATTCTCCAGCCCGTTCGAAATGCGCAGAGGGTTACGGCAAGGTAATGTTCTTTCGTGCCTGCTATTCAACAACGCGTTAGAGGGAGTAATACGAAGGGCAGCGATTGACACGAGTGGTCCTTTCAGCTATTTGGTTTCGTGGACGATATTTATGGCACGTGACCTTGAGAAGATTACTTATGTCTGAAACTCGATTTGTGCATATGAACAACATGTAGAAGATTTAGTAAAAAAAATGTATTGGAGGTAACCACCTCCTTCGGTGGGGCTTGATCCCACGACCTCAGTACGCTAGATAGGTGCTTTCTCTACTTTCCCTACTGGAAAGATAGAAGAAGCCTACATCAGACAGGTTTAGTATAGCATTCTCATTCCACTCAGTTGCATGTATACAAACAATACGTGGGAAATAGTGAGTTCAGAGAATGAATTGCGTAAAAAACATCTTGACCACGGTTTATTGTATGGGAAAAACCTATCTGAGAACAAATTGTAGGGAACTAACAGGGCTTTATGAAGAGACTGTGTGGGCTTATGTCAAACTAAATGTCTAAGCGCGCATTTTCACGATATCAAGTAGATGGAAAAATTTCAAACAAAGAGGTCCTGAAGCCATTTTGGGTGGACTTTTTATTATTTCCGTGGGGGACCGAAATCCGTACAGCGCCGAAATCCTGAGATCTCAATAAAATAAAGGGGATTGAATGAAATTTATTCACAGATAATTTATCTTATCCTGTTAATATACTTGACAGTAAGCTTTTAGGCCATTGAGATAAAAAGTAGGCTTTGTAATTAAAACAAAACGAATAAAAAAAACCCAGATTGATCCACCTGATGATGCCTTTCTCGCTCATTATAAAATGTATCGAGAAAAGTACTTTAGAGAGGTAAAAATTGCACAAATATAAAGCAATTATTGGTTTCTGACTGTTATATAGACTTTCAAAAGATTTGGAATAACTCTTATTATTCTTTAGACTTCCAAATTATAAGCAACAGGCGATGAAAATTATTAGTTGTGTTGGATCTTGAATAAATTGTATCAAAACTGTTATATAATCGGGTGTCAACAAAAGCAGGAGCAGACAAAACTTGAATACGTTAAAAATCTAGTCATCACATATGTATTTACAGAATAATGCTATTACAATTTCTTTGCAAAGAATTAAAAATAATCTTCCATATAATTCAAAAATAATCTTATTTGAAGTTAAGTTGTAAACACATAATCAATCAGAAGCATTTATCCATTTTTGAAAGAATAGAAACTCAAAGTAGTGCATTTTTTATATTAAACGTGTTCCAATTCTCGAATAAAAAACTGTGATTTCAAAATATTGAGAATGTAACAAACTCTATTTTGAGAGCCTATTCCGACTACAAGCTTTATCAGGATAAATAATTGAACCGTTTGCCCATAATCCGATATAACCTATTTTTAATAGGAAACAATGAAACAGGATTACCCAACCTATACAACTTGTAAGTAAATAGGATAAGACAAAGTGTCTTAAGCACAAGTGAGTTTTTGAAATACATTTTACGAATGAAAAATGAGTCTCCAAGCCTCCTTTAAAAAGTTTTTGAACAAATTGGTACCGAATTTTTCGGTTTCTTCGATACAGATCAATATTTTTGGCAAAATTCAACACCCTGGGGCACTTCCAGTTTGAAAACTGTAAGAAGTACTCCATAATTGCTCCTCAAAGGGCGTGCACATATATAGTTTCTCAAACAAACGGTTCAATTACTTTCATCACTTTTTAGAAAACCAAGAATGTTTAAACGTATGTAGCAAGCAATTTTTACAAATTACATCCTATTTAAATTACTGGGCCTGCTTTACCATCTTCGGATAATAGTAAAAGATGAATAGTAAACTTTCCCCCAAAACCACAAATGCTCATTATTGATGAAATTTATTCGTTTAACGATAGACGAAACGTTGAACAGACAAAATTAGCTCAAATCGTAATCACGGTTGCGTATAAGAAACTAGAGGCAGATAGAAGCGGATTACGCCGGAAGCTAACTTTGATTTTTTTTCTGATTAAAGAAGAACTCGTCATCTTCTAACTCACACACTAATTTGTTTCTAGAAAGTCGTTCACACTGATGTATGTAAAACTAATCTTACAAAGGGTTTTAAAATTCACCACCCGAGCTAGCGATTTTTGGATTTTTTAAATTTGCGGTGACTGGCTGTTGGAATAATATTTCAAGGCTTTAATTATGTCCAAGAAAATCGAATTGAACAATAATTATGAAGAATAATAATCAAAAAATGCAAGATAAATAAACACAATTGAAAAAGTTCACTTTTATGAACATTGAAATTGCTGCGCCTCGCTTTAATGGAATATTCCTGTGCGTGAGTTGAGAAAATCTTCAATCTGTATTTGTATTGATAGTCTATTGAGACTTCACTAGTTACGAATTTACATTTTCTAATATTCATGGAAAAATACGTGACAGCAGAATAGAACTGCTATCGACAACGCGGCTCTGCCTACTCGGATCTCTATTTAATCGTGCTCGAAAATGAGTTAGTTTATAATACCTAACATTGTCACGTAAAAAAATAACATTATATGTTATGGCAAAAAATCATTCGAAAATACTTATACTCTTCATTATGCCACCTAATGAATGATCCCATATCAAAAAGTTAATAACAAGTTTCGGAATGTATGTGACTAATGCGATGTATAAGTTTTTTCTTATACATATCATTAGGCGCCTGCTTTGGCAAAAAAGTATTAGAAATATTAATAATAAATAACATTAATTTTTTTTTTACGTGTGGCTATAGCTTGTATGGTCATTTTCAATACAAAACAATGGGAGAGCAATGTCAAATGCAACTTGCTGCAATACATCGGTTAAGGATAAATGCCCGTAAAATAAGAGAGTTTTTGAAACGCATTTTGCATATAGAAAAACATATTTATTAAACTTCTGCGCCCGTAGTCCGATATGGCCAATTTTAATAGGAAACAATGAAACAGGATTACCCGACCTATACAACTTGTAAGTAAATAGGATAAGACCAAGTGTCTCAAGCACAAGTGAGTTTTTGAAATACATTATACGAATGAAAAATGAGTCTCCGCCTCCTTTAAAAAGTTTGTTTTTTTTTTGTAAAAGTATATTGGCCAAAAATTCCGAGCCCATAGAGTCCGATCAGCCCAATTTCCAATAGGGAACAATGGGACATACAGCCTTAACGTATGTTTAGTATACGTGAAAGGCAAAAATAATATTTTGGCCATAAGTTGTAAGCAAATTAGTTAGAATAAGTGCGAAAAAAAGTAAACTAAACTTTTTTATGAGTTTTTGGTTTTGGTTACGCGTTTTTGGTTGTTTTGGTCATAACTGCGAACAAGCCAAAAACAATGAGACAAAATTCCCAGTCGAATGCAATTTGTTGTAAGCAAATCGGTTAAGGATAAGTGACCGAAAAGTGAACTAAACTCGTTTTTGGTTTAAAAAATGTATTTTGGCCAAAGCTTCGTCCGATCCACCTACTTTTCAATAGGAAACAATGGGACAGGATTCCCAGCCGAATGCAACTTGTTTTAAGCAAATCGGCTAAGGATAAGTGCCCAAAAAATGAGCTAAACTTTTTTACTCGTTTTTGGTTTAAAAATATTATATTTTGGCCATAACTTCCAAGCCCATAGTCCGATGCGGCTAATTTTCAATATGAAACAATAAGACAGGATTCCCAGTTGAATTCAACTGGCTGTGAGTAAATTAGTAAAGGGTAAGCGCCCAAAAAGTGAGCTAGACTTTTTTGCGCACCGACACACACACAGACATCACCTCAATTCGTCGAACTGAGTCGATGGGTATATAACACTATGGGTCTCAGGGCCTTCTATACAAAGTTTGGTTTTGGAGCGAATATATAGCATTTACTCGTACTTATTGCGAGAAAGGTAAAACGCAATCCATCACATGCGGAGTTCCTGGCACCATTTGTTTGAGTGTAAAAAATAATTGCACCAAAAGTAACACTGTGTTTTAATTGCGAATTGCGATTTATAAAGTAAGCTTAGTAGAATACAAATCAAACGGATCGCTTCTCAAGGTGCGTATTTAACTACAGTTGACTTTCTACATCTCGATGTTCTATATCTCGATATCTCTCTCTATGTCGATGGTTTGCTTGGTCCCTTCAATCTACAAACATTTTTGCTTTCTACATCTCGATAACCATCCTATCTCGATGTGTTCTGATCATATTTTGTTTACGATTTTCGTTGACTGAAAAAAATATATCATATTATTAATTGTACAATCAGTTCACCACGTACTGCTATAAAGATTTATACAGGGAGGCTTCGGCGTTCTGGCACATTCCGACACGTCGAGTCATAAGTGATAGGAATATTATTTTGCCATAACTCCACCGAAATCCTTTGTGCTTACTCAGGAATTCGCGATACAGCAGGTAAAGCTGAATTTAACGGCAAAATGGGGTGTGCCGAGTAACTAAATAAACGGACTAATTCATCTAGCAGTAATGCCTTCTACATGTCTAATATTTGAAATTATTTATTCTATTCAACTCGAACAAAACCATTTTCAATAGATAGAACGATAAGATTTCCCATCGAATGCAACTTGTTGAAAACCAATCAATTAAGGAAGGGAACAATTATTGCTCATATAAACAAACGCGGGAATATAATTCAAAAGTTCATTTCGAACCGATCTTAAAGCCTTTGGGGATACACGAAAGTCTAAGATTTGTGCACCAGTCATCCTCGTTGAGGTTTACTTATCAGCTTTTTTATCGCTTCACTTTCAGCACGACTGGAAACATTTCTAATCAGTTTGCCTACCGTTCCCGTAACGGGTGGGTTTAGCCAGCTTAAGTTGCCGATTGAAAAAAAAACGGTAGCGAAATCCCACGAGCGTAAAATCAAACTTCGCCAAGTAAATAACTTTACATGAACAATGATCAAAAGTCCCGCCAGAAAAGTCAGCGCAATCTTGAAAAACTTTTAACGCAACCGGTGGCTCTCAGGCTATATAAGACTACAAAAAATGCTCACCGAATGTTTGCAATCAAATGAACTGCTTAAACGTTGGCATCGAATAAGTGAAACCGCCGGTGCATGTTAGTCAAGATGTTCACTAAAAATAATCGTTCACGTCTAACGATAACAAACAATGAATAATCCAATTAATAGCACAGAAACTCGATATCACACCAAAAGGAATAGACCCAGAGTACTCACGTGTTCCGTCAAAGCGGGTGGCGATTGTGTCCAGAAACGTATTTTGGGGCGCCAGTAGCCCCTTCCTGGCAGGCATTGGCGGTTTAGGTTTATATAGCGGTCGTTGGGAGCCTGCAAAAAAAAGTTGAAAGAAAGGTCGGTGGAATTTACTGCACACAAGCACATAATTGAATGTTCTTTGGGACAAACAGAAAAAAGCAAAAAATAAACAAGGGTCATACGTTTGAGAGTCTTCTTACGATGGTTCTTTGTCGCAACCATTATTTCTCAAGAGGATACTCAGATATAGCAAGTTTTTTGCAGCAAACCGGCTTGACGATATTAATTTCACTGGAACTTTAGACTTAGCACACGGTTTATGTGTCCAGTCAGACTTTGTTTGATTCAAATTCCAGGGTGGAAGTTGTCAATTTGGCGTCAACGTGGCTAGATTTAACGCGCCATTCTATTGATAAGCCATCAATTTTATCAATACCGATAACATGTCTAGTTTTGAAAGCAAGCATTTCTAAAAATAAATCGCTTGATAAAACACTTTTCGCACTATTTCTCCCACTGAAGCTACCCCTGTCAAATTTGTAAACAAAATATTCACAAATGGGTAGATATGGCGTCTTCGTGGATGTGGAACGACCCGATTCGATGAACATTAGTAATCATATTCGTCAACATTTCATATATTCCTGATAAGATTAGTGTTTCATGTTGGTATCTGATAACGAAACAGTTCCTCGTGTCGCTCCCCGTTGTGCGTACTTTTTGAGCCTACGGAGAGCAGCATCGATACGGAGCTTGTTAGTAATTCGCATACAATCGATACGTATTAGTTGTGTAAACAGTGTGTTTGGTTTCCTCTGAAGAGAATATCGATAAAATGTTGTAACTGATTGGGATACCTTTATGAAGGCTTTCAGAGAACAACTAATCTGCAGTAAAAAAATATTATCTTCAGTGACATGACGTTTTCAAATATTATGCTACGTTGAGATATAATGTCGTAGAAAAGAAGGATAAACTATAATTAATCATGATTACGATTGCTGGACATGGTGCATCGATTATACTTACCACGCAAGATATATGTATACTAATGCAATATCGTCGAAAAGCGCGAGCTTAGGGCCATCTTTGGTGTTGTGCAAGACAACGGTGTGTGGCGCCCAAGAATGGATAACGAGCTCGCCCAGCTCTAAAGCCCAGCCCAGTATCCCGAAGGTGGCAAAAGCTAGAAGGATACGGTAGGCATGACATGCTGCAAGAATGCCAGGAAGAAACCCTGCATAGATGGTGTTTGCTTTCGATCCGGCAGGTACAAGAAGGTGAGAATCGCAGCGCGCTAGGTGGGTGGACCAGGTTCAAAATGATTTGGCGAGCATGGGAAGCAATCGAAGATGGAGAGATTTGTAGTAGAGAAAGCTTTTTCGCCTATGTGAAAGCTTTTTCGAATGACACGCACACTGAATATAGATTTTCTCACCTTAGAATATATAATCATTAATTTTTTTTTGTCTTTATTATCGAGACTTTCAGAGTTCATTAATTTAGTTGTAAGCTAAATGAATGAAAAAATAAATTAAATCCTTGAGCCTTTATCAAGACATTCATAAAACGTGTCCTGCAAGTCGTCGGATTTCTCGTTTGTCGGTGCGCAGATATTGATTAGAACTCTACGATACTACCCATCATCCCAATACCCATAATGCCATCACCCCGAAGGCCACTACCCCGAATGCCATCACCCCGAATGGGACACTACCCCGAATGAGCCAGTACCCCGAATCAGTCCTGATTTCAAGTATATTGTTTACTTCAGTGAAAAAAAGAGTTAACCAATAGAAGTTTATTTATAATTCATGTGAATGATTAATACTTGTTTTACGACTTATTCAATAGCAGGGCGACTCCAGTCGAGTAAATTACAATATTTTTACGAGAAATTTTATTGTAGATCCATACTTATTTTTCGAGCCGATAGTTCTTTTACAAGGTTCATCGTGTTGAATTCGCGATTCGTTTTATCAAACTAGAACTGTTTGAAAACAGTATAGAACGAATAATTCTCGCAAAATAATATCCCGTTACATATCATGTACTACTTTTGAAGACTGTTAAAGCTGAAATGAGAATTTTGCAGCACGTTCTTATGCTCAATGCAGGGAGCTAGAGGAAATTTCAGCCCACGTCGACTGGGCTTGAGACGGCTCGCGAACATGTATAAAGGCGTGGAAATGTTGCTTCTGAAGTTTGCGGAAAGTCGGCGATAAGCCTTACTGTGACAAGCAGGGTATGGCGACAAGATCCTAGAATGAGAGGATCTGTTCTGTTCGTCGAATATGCTTGTTCCTCCCGTAGCAAGGAGCAGTCATATTGTCGTTATATCTTATTTGAAGGAGGTGTTATCTCTACTGTTCGCCTTATACCGAGCAAACGCAAAAATTAAAAGAAGGCATAATTAAAAAAGGCATTATCAACTATTTTCGTCTTAAACCGGGCAAACGCTTTCATATAAAGCACTCTTATATCTCCAATGTTCACCTTAAACCGGGCAAACGCGTTCAGAGATTCGACCCTGCGATGTGTGGACATGATGTGAAACGGCGACGAAAAAACTAACATGTTTTAATAGTTAAAATTCAAACTCACTTTAGATTTGCCTTTTATAGGCAATAAGACAACTAATAATTAAATTCAGGCACGCGCTCGATTGCAAGCTTACCATAGATGTAGCATTTGCGTTGCTGATGGTGCCTTTGGAATCAGCGAGCGATGAGGGGATGAATGGCTACAAAGCAATATTGTTTTCAATCTGCGCGCGCTGCAGCGCGATGGTGTTTGATGGAGCGAGCTCAAACAGCGTTTTTTTACCCAATTAGGTTTTAGTCGATAAAGATCTTACGCGTCAATAAAACTATGAGCTAACTCCACGAAAAAAAATCACAAAAATTAAAGAAAATTAACATCTAAACGACACTCATTGACTTCTCCTAGAACAAGTATATGCATCGTGTACAGCAATATCTTCACAATCTTTCCGATTCCATTTAGTTTGACGACAGAAAAGGACACAACTTTGCATGGTGCCATGGTGCCCACTTGTATCACCAATTGCTATCCCTGTTACTCTTCCTTTTGAGATTATATCTCGGGTACTTATTCAAAAGGACGTATGTGATTTTGTAAACAAAGATTCAGACGTCGATTTGTCCGAACTGATTGCCCTCCCACGCAAACCATCACCATAGACAGATAGAGGGAGGCTTCGGCTACCTGTTGGTGGTGTTGGTTTGCATGGGAGTGCTATCAGATCGGACAAATCGACGTTTGTATTTTTGTTTACAAAATCACATACGTCCTTTTGAATAAGTACCCGAGATATGATGATTCACACATCCACATAGCATGAAACGTGGATTATGATAGCCGTCAGTCGCAACTTCTCTTATCTGGTATATAGTCCAGATGTTTAGCACGTCAGTCGAGAAGCGCCAAGCGTGGAGGGTTTAGGTTCAACTCCCGTCATTGGTCGTTTTTTTTTTGCAAAGTAGTTAAAGTTGTCGAAGTATGCAGCATTCCACTCCTCGCTGGGAGTGTAAAAATAGATTCAGTATACACACAACACATAGCCATATTTTTTGTTAAATATCTTGGCTGTGCATATGCACAGCATATGTTTCGAAATGGACAAATTGATATGAAATTTGCGAAAAAGAATCCACGTGTCTTGGAGGGACTCGAACCCTCAACCTCCTACTCTCTAGATAGGCGTGATAACCCCTACACAACAAGACCACTTAAAGGTCACGTTTGCGGAAAAGCCATCAGAATCCGAGTACCAACCTCCACCGCGGTTAGCCCTCTTTTTTTTTTTTTTTTTTTTTTTTTTTTTTTTTTTTTGCAAATTGAATATCTTTCGGATGCTTGATTTGCCCAATCTCCACATTTGCTTTACTGTTGTATATCCACAGCCACATAGCCATAGTTCACTTTTGCGCTCCAGCCATACAAAAAATTACTTAAAATGCAAGCTGATTAAGCCAAAACATGCCATCTTATCCGTACTTTTGGTTGCTTGGGCAGTTCTTATTTTCTCGTGACCGGGTACTTAACACAAGGGTCTGCCAATCTGTGCATATGTCGCTAATTATGGCAAACTGTAGGCAGAATTAATGCATGATTGTAATAAAATGATGCAGTCCCTGATTGGGTGTAGGTGATAATGGCGTAGAATGATAGTTCAAGTTAATTAGGCGAAAAATCAAAAATGTTAGTTGAACAGAAACTTTTATTGCGTTTCTCTCAATAACTCTAAGTAGTAAATACTTTTATTCTAAACGATAACAAATGAAATAATAGTGTTGGAAAACCACTGATTTGAAATGTATTCGGGGTAATGAATTTCGGGGTAGTGTCCCATTCGTGGTAATGGCTTTCAAGATACTGTCCCATTCGGAGTAATGGCATTCAGGGTACAAGGGTAGATCCGTTGATTAGCCTGTAATTGAAGATTTTGCTTCGTACCCTCAACACGCAGAATGGGTTTTCACCTCATAAGGCACTTCATCAGGCCCATCACTACGAAACCAAATCCATGCTCTACTTTTTCATCGCCGCAGTAATAGATGGTATATTAGAATGCAGTGTATTCGTGAGATCCACGGCTGCAGATCTAGCTTATCGGACTTCTTGGATGTACGTTCGGCAGTTCAGAAGCCTCAATCGTCCAGGTTCATCCTGGTATTCCAGGTACCGATTTTCCATTTTGCGTGGTACCATAAGAACTTTGATATAAGACTAGCCATTCTTATATATCCTTGAATTATCTTAAGAAGTAGAATACTATTATGCTGAATTTCATTTGTTATCGTATAAGTTCTATGTTATGCGAAATCTTAGAAATATAAAAATTCAATTGAAATCTAAAGGTAAAACATCTCCAGACCATAAATATTCCGGGAAAATTATAATGGAACGCTCGTGTAAATTCCCAGAAAATACACAACAAAATTTTAATATATTTAGCTTATTCTGGTCTCAATTCTTAGCTTAGTTTAGCTTAGACTGACTGCACATATCAATAATTGCTCCGTGGTTGATCAGAGCTGGTACAAATTGCACTTCGATCCAAATTAATAGTGGATCTATTCTTGAAGTTCACGTTCCAGCAATTCTAAAATGTTGATCAATAAGACGACAGCCAAGTCCTTACAGTCCTTACAGTCCTTACTGGCCGCATATCATATTAATCTTCTACTCAAAACAACCAACTCTATGTGACTTTACGATGTATTCAAATTGCAAAATGCTGCAAGAGCAGTGTTTTGAACCATCATCTTACACCGAGCTAAATCGACAATCGGCCAGTTATATACAAGTATAAATCAAGAATATGTTTCAAACTTTCGCAGGATGAATAAAACCGGTGCCAGGCAAACATATATGTATCCAGTTCGTAAATGATAAGAATGATTAATATATTCGATGAAGACTGCACTGCACACTAGTAGAATTAATTTCAACTAAACAATAATGTAATTTCCAGAATTCAAAATAAATTATAAGAAATGCATAAATAAAAGATACAGACATACCATGGTGGATAAAAACCCGTACACCTAAGCACTTCAGTATATGAAAAAGTCTAGAAAATACGAATCAAATGATTGAATGTGATTCAAGTGCACGAGGGCCTCTATTTTTTGGGTCATGTACAGCTATTTTCTAACCAAATATTTAAATTTAAGCGGACCAATTGATCAGACTACCACTGTAAATAGCGCAATACGTACCTTGAGAAGCGATCCCTTTGTTATATATGCTGCTGATCTTACTCTATCAGTTGCGGTTTGAAATTTTAACACAGTCACTTCCAATACAATTATGTCCAACATGCAAACAAAATGGCACCTGAAACTTCGCGCTAGCGGGGTGGTGATTTGTTCTTTTAATTATGTTATTTTAAATTCAGAGCCTATTTTCCATTTCAATGACCAGAAAGCTTACTGTCAAGTATAAGATCAGGTTAAGATAAGTTATTCATAAATGACTTCCCTTAAACCCCCTTTAATTTATTAATATCTCACGAAGTGGACGGATTTCGGTCCCACACGGTGTCTTAGTAATGGAGCTCAGTATTCGAGCTTCACGAAGAAGTACATAGCACAAAGCACTTCCTATCCCATTTTAAAAGATAAAACATTTTTGCCTTTACTTTTATTACTTTACCATCATTTTCAAAAACTTTTCAGCTGTCTATTTTTATGGTAGTACACCAGCAGAAATAAAATAATGGCAGAAACCCAGAAACTATTGGCGGAGAAAAAAAAATCCGTCCAGCCACGAGTACAGCACTTTTCGATCTTTCTTCGCTTATTCCGGTCTTAATTCATTTCCGTATAAAAATGCAGCTAGTATATTCGTCAATTACATGAGTGTAGTAATGCAACCAAGAATGCAACGGATATTTTTTTCATGGTACAATACCTCTCTATCTCTCACTAAACAAAAGTTTCTCAAAAAAAGGCTAAATGTAAGCACCTACTCCTCGCTGTCACAATTCATTTTACAAATCCAATTATTCAACATTACACCATTCAGCAAATGCGATCGACACGTCATGCTTTTGCACCCTATAAGCAAACAAAACTCTTCAAGTTTCTAGACTGCTGTAGGTCGGAGAGCAGATAGACGCTCAATGCCCAGCTCGAAACGAACCATGAAATATGTATTTACTTTATCATTCAAAATGGTTCATCAGCTGAAAGGGGCACAAACTGCGCCATCCAAAAAAGGTCACTTTACAGAGTTTTGGCTACTGGAGAAATATGAACTTCTTATTTATTTTCCCGATGTTTATTTAACGTTAGCCCAGCAAATCAGCTTCAGTATTTTCAAGAGTTTGTTTGCAAATAGGGTGATTGTACCTTATAGGGTGCTTATGTCATTTTAAATCTGCAAAATCAGCACAAAATAATCCCTACTCTTTTTTGAGCTCCATCAGATCATGGTTTTGGGGAGAAGGGTGTGCTTAATATGTCTTAAAATGAAATACACACAACGAACAGTTTTGCAGAATTGTGGAAAATATATCGGGAATGAGTTATCGACAAACTACTAAATGATCAAACCCAAACCACTAAATAATCGAAACCATCTTTGATAACAGATCACTGTACCAGTAACTACTGCTCAAGCAACTAAAGAAATTGAAAGACGGCAACAGTCAATATCTGTTACTTTCAGATTGAAATTTCGAATTATTTACTATGTAATTGCAAAAGACTTTTTCATTGAATATTTTGGTAAAATCCCCGGATGTTTGGAAGACTTCTCTCCAGAATGCAATAAACTTCATTTGTTTTATTATGCTATAAACGGCTAATTATCATAATCATTAATTTATTTGAGAAACTGTGTATATCTATTTACACAATACCCAGAAAACAACAAAAACTGTGTTTGAACAAATTGGAACATATTGGTTTGAAAACTGCAAGCAGTAGGTACTCTGTAATTATTGCTCTTCAAAGTGCGCTCTCAATAAATAACGAACAACGATAAAAAAAGAGTCAAAAACTGTTTCTAGTTACAAGTAATCAAGTCAATCAAACTTGTATACTGCCTTTCTACGCATAAATGTCCCATGTTACCTCTGCTGAAAAAATCCAAGCTCAAGTCAATATGTCCCAATAATTTTAGATTCGTTTGGATCTTGAAATTGACCAATATCTTAGGGATGTTTTTTTGTTCGTCTTTTTTGTTTTCTGCGTCTATTTCATTGAACTTTTGTAGTATACCCGTGTTATTTGTTTAGTGCATATCTTTCTGCCTCATTTCTATTGAGAAGAAATGAAGTTGTCGTTTTTTATTCAGATATTTCTCAAACTTAATGTGAGGTAATGTATATCCTTCGAGAAATGGCTTATAGCAACTCTCAAAGGCGCGCCAATAAGCCAACAATAAGTGGGATGATACTGATTTGACCATGCATCGGTACTTGAGTTCAAACATATTTTTTCTTCTTCTCATGAGTCCATATTTCTTTTTTGTACAGTGATCTGATTTCATTGCGTTTGGCATTTCGGAATCTCACCTTTACACAGAACTCTAATCAGTCAGAGGGTTCAGCAGATGCTCCAAACTTGTATCCGCTTCTTTCCTAATTAATCAGCGCTCTGGAGCATGGAGATCAATGTCGTTGGCTTCAAAACCAGCCTAAGATTGAGTTAAGTTTTTATAATTTACTCCATTGACTCCATTCAAAAGGTGCAAAAGATGGGTCTTCTTCTTTTTTCTTCTTATTGGCATTACATCCACACACTGGGACAGAGCCGCCTCGCAGATTAGTGTTCATTAAGCACTTCCACAGTTATTAACTGCGAGATTTCTAAGCCAAGTTACCATTTTTGCATTCGTATATCATGAGGCTAACACGATAATACTTTTATGCCCAGGGAAGTCGAGACAATTTCCACACCGAAAATTGCTTAGACTGGCACCGGGAATCGAACCCAGCCACCCTCAGCATGGTCTTGCTTTGTAGCCGCGCATCTTACCGCACGGATAAGGAGGGCCAAAGATGGGTCATCTAAAAGCAAATTATAGTCGTTCCATACTCTTCCGACCATCACTCATAAGTATGAACAAGAATAGTAAGAACTAGAGCACCGTGTGGTAGATCTTACTCCGTAACTACCTGGCTAATTGTTTCACCCCCAGGCCATGCATCCCCTCGGCACGGGTCGCCTGACACCTTGGGATTCGGGGTTAGGGACGTCATATTGTCAGCTTCAGTGTTGTACCGAGCCTGCCGATATGACCGGATTTACACCGTTACAATGAGATGTTATAAGCGTAGGCAACACTTTTCCAGGACATAAAACGAATCACTACTTATTTAAACGGTCTACAGTCTCAATTATTATCAAACCACAATCTTAGTTTTCAGTGGGAGTATTTGACGTGTTTGAGATTTTTCATCAAATGGTACATGGGACAATTATGCGTAGAACGACAGTATACAAGCATAGCATAGCATATGTCTTTGTACAAATCGTGGGTGGTTATTCAATGCTAAATTAAGCAATCTACTGTATATTGTTGCAAATTGGTATTTGGGATTAGTACCTTTTCCTACACAGTAGCAGTTGTATACCTGGCCACGTCCTTACAATCACGAAAGGAAGGGAAGGAATGTTAGTTCAACATTAGAGTGGCCCAGCCTTGTATGTTCTGTGGAATTGATCTTTAACATATCAACTGCCTTTGTTGCAATTCTGAGCTCAATCGGGCATACCGAACCATTTTTCTGAACGAAAGAGTGACGGAGGTGTATTCTCCTATGCATTCTGGCTGAAACCACCGTACAAACTTCAAATCAAATGCGCCAGCTTATGCAGCAAGCGATTGAGCTGAAATTTTCAGAGATTGATTTTCTTACCCAAAGCACAATCCTGGAGGGTGTCCCGTAGAACTCGACAACCCTTTGTTTCCTGGGCCAGTCTATTCAACATCTACTAGTTAAGATACAGGGAACCCATACTACCTTCATAGATGTCTCGGGAAGAAAAAAATGTGTTAGTGAGGGGCAAACCACGCAGACCGAAATTTCACATTTTCAAACCCCCCTCCCCCTAGTAGACTTTTCCGAAACTGTTTAGAAAAATATGAATAAGTTACGAATGGGCAGATGGCGGCAGCTGAAATTTTGTCTGAACATAGTTTCAACTTATATATTTGATATCGGGACGAAAAAAAGTAGAGACATGTGGAGCTTTTTGTTTGTGATTTTCTAAATTTAGTATTAATATGCATTGAAAATCAACATATTACATAAATTCCAATATCTCCAATCCAATTACAATATCTTCGAATTCTGCACTATTTGGTAGAATTGTCCCTTTCCGAAAATTATTAGACTTGTCTTTTTTGTTCCGGCACTAGGGTGACTAATTTCGGATAGGGTGATTTAAAAAAATCAACGTTTTTCCAAAAAAAAAAACAGTTAGTTAGCCTAACTTTTGAAATACTGGTCCGATTTTCTATCAATAGCCATGAATTTTAATCTCCCAACTTCACATATTACAGTCGACTCTCTACATCTCGATGTTCTATATCTCGATATCTCTCCCTATGTCGATGATTTCTTCAGTCCCTTCAATCTACATACATTTGGGCTTTCTACATCTCGATAACCTCCCCATCTCGATATCTCTCTTTCGCGATGTGTTCTGATCATATTTTGTTCAGAATTCACTCTCCTTATGTAGATGTGTTCAAATTTTCAGGCTACTAGACCATCATTGGACATAAACAAACGTATCATCAACAGGAAATGACATTTGTTTTGTTGTCGTTTTTCATAGCAACAAGCTTTTTTGGATCTAGCACCCATTTAAATTTTCCTTCCATTTCTCGATGTCTCCCTATCTCGATGGTCCTTTCAATATCGAGATGTGGAGAGGCGACTGTATATTAAAAATAGTGATACCGCGCGAGCCATTCTGGAGATATAGTAGGTATTTTCAGAAAACAAAGAAATTGATTCGCCATACAAACAACATGGTGGGCAACCATGCGTCTCCATATTCGTGCGATAGGATAAGGGTGACGGCTTAAACCTTGGCCCTTGGCCCACGGTTGAGCACATTTATCGATATAAATCTTCTTTCATTCATTTATTTAGTCTACATCTAAACAGATAACACTGAATCAACAATTTGACGCCACAATACACGGTTCGAGGCCGCATCTCTCCATCCTCGAATGCGCCCCACGCTCGCCAAGTCGTTCTGCACCTGGTCTGCCCATCTCGCTCGCTGCGCTCCACGTCGTCTCGTACCTGCCGGATCGGAAGCGAACACCATCTTTGCAGGGTTGCTGTCCGGCATTCTTGCAACATGCCCTGCCCATCGTACTGTAACTTAATGGGGGCCAGGGCCGTGTTACACCCAGCACTGGTTAGACCCTGAGAGTTAGACCCCCTTCTACAAGCCTCAGGGTCGGCTCTATTCTCGTGACACTCCGTGATAGAAAACACTCGAGTTGTCTCATGAAAAACTCCCACTTTATTTCGTGTGCACTTTATTTTCCTCCTTGACGTCCTACTTCTTTTCTTTCTTCTCGCGTCCGTCCTCAAACACCGGACGACGCTTCCCACTTCCTTACTTCTAACTCCTACCTTTCTCTTCCTTACTTCCTCACTTCTCTTTCTTCTTTGTTCTTCGGGGCCCCGCGCACTGCTACTCCGCTACCTGTAGACTCTTCGGTTTCTGCAACTGGGTCAAGGGTGGATGCCGGCTTCTTCTCGGCGGGCTGCAGCCTCTCGTGGACCCTCTGCCTGTGTCGTGCACCCCTCGAGTGTAGTGATGAACTCGAGGCTTCAGCAGTCCGTGGACGTACTGGGAAAAACCTGGTTTTATGGTGCACTTGGTGGACACACTCTCCTAGGGCAGGTTACGGGTTTCAGAACGGCGGGAAACCGCGATGGCGTTTTATAATAAAACCGCGAGGTCCTGGATGTCCAGTCTTTCGCACTAACTCCTTTTCACTTCTTTTCTACAACCTTCTTCAATTTTCCAATTTCTTCAACTTTCCAAGCTCTATAACTCTCTGCTTACTCAATAACTTTTGTGTCTCTCAAAACAACCTTTCCATTCGAAAATCACCAGGCTAATGATTTGTCGTTCTTGTGTCCGTTGACCCCAAGCCTCTGGCCGTTGACCCGTTGTCGCCCATGAATTCCGCCACATGCTGCCCACCCAGTTCGCCACCCAATTCGCCACCCCCATGGCCACCCATTCCATGTTTTTCTCGGCGTCCCTGGTGGTGAGTAGCGGTATCACTGTCGTCCTTTAATGGGGCAGTGTAGTGTTGGCTGCGTTCGAAGGGTTTGTGGGAGCAGGAACATTTAACACTAAACAACCACGATTATTTTACTTTTTTTACAATTTAAACGAATACAAAACGCGTAAAATCTCACCAATCTTGGACAACACACTGACACTTGTTACAGTACCCTTCCGGCTTTAGCTACCTTCTGGATACTGGGTTCGCCGTAGAGCTGGGCGAGCTCATGGTTCATTCTTCGCCGCCACACACCATCTTCTTGCACACCGCCACAGATGGTCCTAAGCACCCGTCTCTCGAATTCTCCGAGTGCTTGCAAGTCCTCCTCGAGCATTGTCCATGTTTCATGTCCGTAGAGGACAACCGGTCTTATAAGCGTATCCAGCTTTCCACGTTCGCCATAATGGCGGATGCTATAAATTTTTTGACAACAACTGCTTCCAGACACTGAACTGGAATTCCCATCGAAGCAAACATTTATATCTTCGTTACCAATAACATCCATTGAGTTGTTTATTTTACTATCAACAAGTAGATTTGCGCAAGATTGATAAAGTTTATTCAAGTCATTCAGAAATTCATTAATATTGTTTCTCATTTCAGATTCTATTCCTGAATATAAAAGATTGATGCTTAGTATTCTTAGAATCCAACTAAAACAAAATTTCATCAATATTTCTTATTTTTGATACCAAAACACTTAATTTGCCGACAGAAGGTTTTCGGAACACAAGCTGGAGTAGGGATTCAACAAAAAGTGCCAATTTGTCTCCTCTTCAAAATCGACGCTTTCCCGAATCTTTGTGCTCAAAGTTTTCATAATACGGCATAACGGTCAGCAGAACCACAACATTTGTATTTCAACAACCCAGCATAAAACATTTTCGTTTTATTACAATTCTACGGCTTTATGATTGCTATCTACACTATTTTTTTCCACGTTTTCCTTACCGATGAACTCCTCCCAAATCTTTTTTTTAGCCCTAATAAAAAGCATCTTTAACATATGAATTTTAAAGGACTTTTTTCGGATTTTCCCCCATACTTCTACGTTATTCTAGGCCACGGACAAACTAATGAATTTCAAGACAAATTGGTACTTTTTTGCTACTGGATATTACTGCCATTATCTATTTACAATACCCCACCAAACCCTGAGAAGAATTCAATTTACCGACTTCTAAAACAAAATGTTGATAGGAGGCTAATCAATGCGGATGCGGAATTGAGGTTCTAATAGGTAGGGGAGATTTCTAAGAATGATTCCCAACCGACCCCCTGAATGCTGAAATGCGAGAAAAAGGATTGAACAAATTGTTAGTGTTGTGGCAGTTTTCCGCTGACGATACAGGCATATTCGTCGACAGCACTATCTGTGAGAAATACCGAGGGTCTGTATGGGACCAACGATCGAATGAAACATTCGATGATTTTCTCCTCATTCGAATAATATCACAACACGATATTCGTAGATTTAGCCCAAATAATTTCTACCCAACGCAACTACAAGTCAACACAAATGCATGCTACAATTAACAATTGGATTGGATTGTTTCAAAATGTTGGTTTCAAAGACCCTAAATCGCTTTTATCAGACTTTATGAAGCTCTACTGTATACCTACACATTATATGCCCAACTCATTTTGTGTGACATAACAGACTCAGTTCCTGAACAGAATATGTACACTGCAGTTGATCACATGCTTCTCAAACTGCACGGCCATGTTAGAATTGCAGATAAATTAAAACCAATGGAATCTAAATTGTACGCCTATTTCCTCGCAAACTCAATTATCCGATAATACCTGAAATAATAGGAGAGTTAGGAAACATATTAAATAAAAATTATAAGATTTTGAGCCTTGCGCAAATGCTTTTGTTGATGGAATAATAAACAAATTATTGTGTATCGTTGGTAACGGGAAAAATCGGAAAAATCAGGGTTTGCTGAGACGAAAATTTCAGTTCAGTGTCGGGAAGCAGTTCTTGTCAAACTTATTATAGCATCCGCCATTATGGTGAGCGTGGAAAGCTGGATAAGCGTCTTGCACATGACACATTTGGTGCGGTGGCGAATCTTTTTTGACCGCAGTTTCTTCTGGAGCCCGTAGTAGGCTCGACTTCCACAGATGATGCGCCTTCGGGTTTTGACGCCGAACAGCAAAAAACGACGATGGATGTCCGCAATATCTCATTTAAGCCAGAGAAAGTCTCGAGCAAAATGGACAAAATGTCGGCATGTCCACCCTACCAGGTGGATGATTTTTCAGCCCACTTAGGACGAGTGATTGTTGATCTCGAACATACGAGAGATAAAGATGGGTTGCTGTTTATATTACAAGCCATTTTGCTTGCGTTGAATAAAGGCAGCATGCAAACAAATAGAGAAAAGCAAAACATCTCATTGAGCGTGGATTCTAACTGATTGCATGTAAGGTACTACCACACTGACTGTGAGAGTGCCTTCTAGATTCCCCCAATAGCACGCTTACCAAGGACGCGCAAACGAAAATACTATTATATGAATCATTTATTTTCCAAATATTTACCATATTTGCAAGTGAAGAAGTTTAGAAAAATGAAAACTGTATTAAAAATAGCAATTGCAAAAAGGCTATATGTTCTAGCCCTCATGTTGTGCCTTGAAACAAATTGCAGATGTTAATTTTAGGCTGCCGCGTAATTTTGAGATTTACTGCTTGTTGAAACCATGGCAGTTGTGTTGCTCTCGCAGTGCAATACCATCAAAGATTTTTTTTTTCCAAAACGTAAACAATGCTTTAGGTGGGTATGATGCATAACGCACCGCTGAAAAAAGCCAATTATAAAACTTATTTTAGGCAATTCCTTGCTTGGTACTTTTCATAAACAGTTAGAACTGTGCCAACTACCTGATAAAATTACGCAATTATTCAGAAATACAATTATCAGGTGCTTGTTTTTAACGCTGCCTGCATTGATGTTTCATGATTGGTACGTGCGTTTGATTCCACTCATCTGTATATCTATCAGCTGTTGTGAATCCTCTCAAAACTTTCACGTGTTTCAACTTCCCGAGTTGAAAGAATACTTTTTTGGTATCATATTACAGATCAAAATACTTTTTACAAGCAATAATAGATCTAAATTATGATGAAGGTATTTGTAAAGTAATTTGACTTGAAATTATTCACATGAAATGATGTGATATCTAATGGAACATACGATCCATTGTACCTTTCGATTATTAAAGGAGAAAATGCTTGTACGATTGATGCGAATTATGATAAAACTAAATATTCATATACTAATAATTGAATCATTTACTTGCGAAATTATGAAGAAAATGGTGTATCGAACCATGAAAGGTTGGTGCTTGAATCGCTTGTGCTAGAATCGTGTCTGTGGAAGCCGTAAGGTAAGCAATTATTTTTTGGTAATGTACGGCGAAAGAAAACTATTCCCATTCACAAACTACATGACGTTTTTGGTTGTGAGAGGGTACTTGTCTGAGCGTTAAGGACTTTAAAAATTTCAGAACCCTACCATACATGCAGCATTACTAGAGGCTTGGTTTGGGTTGACAATGGTCGAGTTTAGCTTTATGTAACCTGTTATTAACCTGTTTTACAAAGATTCTCAGCAACGTAATCGCCAGCATCGGATATGCTATCCGCAGCTTTCGGTTATTTTCTCCATTACGGGTTATTGGTGAGAATGTTTTGATTTTAGAGTTTCACCTATACTAACGTAGTGCTACAAATCGAAAGCGCATGCCAACATTTGACTACGGGTGCCCCCAGTATTGTCCAAAAAAGTTTTGGTTAATTATGTCGCTATACTAATAGGAATTGTGAAATAAAAATGATAGCTGACATAGTGTGGTTGTTATCTGATGTGCGAAAGCAGGTATGTTCATTCAGAAAACTCTTTTATTGGGCAAAAGAAAAAACTCTAGCACAGCCTGCCTGCATAAGTCAACGAAACATGGCTGCTAAAAAACCGAGTCAAAGTGATTTTTCACGCAAGAGAATTGCTTTTAATAGTTTAAGAAGTGTATAAATCTAGCGTAATGAAGCAGACATATGTTTGATACACTTTTTTAAAGAAGCAGTGGTTAATATCTCCCTACAAATCGACGTATTATCGCTGAAATATTGATTAATTTGCGTGATGAGCCAATATTACATCCAGGGCCAACATTACCGCCGGTTACCCTGAATTGTTTACCGGTGTATGTTATCAATGACTCAGGAATGTATATCTCAAAAAACGTATTTTTAAAACGGATTGAGATGTAGAGATTTTTTTCAAAATAATGTGTAGAATTGAGAGAATAAATTTCTTTACTTGATATGATTTCGAAAAATGCTAAAAGAAATTATTTTTCAAATTCATCGATATTTTAGATCACTCTTCTAGTGACGGAACAAAAAATACAAGTGTAATAATTTTCAGAAAGGGAAGATTCTAGCAAATATTGCAGAATTCGGAGATATCGTAAATCCGTTTCATTCGGAATTTCTGTAATATGTTGATTTTCAATGCATATTAATACCAGATTTGGAATAATCACAGACAAAAAGCTCCACATGTCTCCATTTTTTTCTCCCCGATATCAAAGATATAAGTTTGAACTATGTTCAGACAAAATTTCAGTTCCCGACCCAAGTATACTAAAATAAACATTTTTTTCATATGATGTAAAAATTAGATTTTAAGGGAACAATAAGATACTTCCAATGCGAAACTAAGACCAAATAGCAAATTTGCACCTACGGGAGCACAAAATGTTGGCTTTGGGAGAGTTGATAGTAACCAACAATATGCAATTGAGACCCATGTGGGCGGAAGCAGTGCAAATCCATACCTGCAGGAGCATTTTGAAGAGACTGTACAGATGTTCGGCCGTACGGCACACTATTTTTTGTATACACATAAACGCTCAAATCCACACATAAACTTAAAACGACGAAAAGAAATTTTTGCATTCGGGCAAAGCTTCTTAGTTGTCGACCAAGCGTGACTAAGTAGGACGGGAGGGCTGCATCTGCCCATTCGTAAGTTATTCATATTTTTCTAAACAGTGTTTTTTTTACTTAATTTCAAGAAATCCACTAATAAAGCTTTTAAAAACCTTGGTAACACCTCACGATCAGCTTTATTATCATTCTCCTTTGAAAGCATACCTCAAAACACTTTTACCAGAGGTTTTACGCGATAAAAACGAGGAGAAAACAATTTTATCTTTTTTTCTTCCTAAGCAATGGACGAGGAATCTGCTTAACAGACCTGGGTTGGACGTCCAGGAAGTGCGGGGTTAAGAACCACCTCCATCAGCAAACGAGGGAGGCAGGACTACATCCCCGACCCGCTAAACAGTTTCCATTGCCACCAAGCTCATCGTCCCTTCGGTACAACCAGAAAGTAATGCTTCAAAGAGGGACCAGTGCACAACGCACCCTTAAGGTTAGCTGCGTGTCCTTGCAGCATCGAACATCGTGACTCGCTTTTTTAGAAGAACACCATGGTATCGTGCCAGCGCATTGCCGGCTTTCCAGGTGGCCTTACCACGCCCTATGTCCTCGGAAGGTGGGAAGGGTCGACTTCGCGCCTGCTTCCCTCTGCACGGCTGGTATTAAGAATGATGATGCCGCGTGCACCCCAAATTGACCTCTCTGCGATAGGGCCTATTCGCCAACACACAGAGGGACTTGCCGATGTTGCGCCTACGCCTGGCCCAGCCTTGACGAGGACCTCTTTCCGTGCATATGCACAGCCAAGATATTTAGGACTCCTCGAGTCCACGCGCCACCTTCTGTGTAGCTCCGAGACGATTTGGACGATAGCCGATAAAACGGCGTTCCAGCCAACTTCATCCTTACACATCCTCCGGACTAGGTTGTCCTGGGTAGTATTTGTATAGCCATTCGGTTCGCAATTAGGATTCGGTGGTCCACACGGTCAAAAGCGGCTTTTAAATCGGTATATACAACGTCGACTTGAGTTCAACGTTCCATGCTCCGTAAACATGACGAAATGAACGGTACAAGGTTCGTACAGATAGATCTCTTCGGATGAAAGCCATGTTGGTCTAGAGATATGTAATTTTTACATGCTGCAAATAGCGCATTGTTGCATGTGGTCAAGCATTGTGCGGAAACGTGGGCGCACGAACAACACGTGTTCCGCCGTTTCCTCTAAACCTACGCACATCAAACACTCGGGCGAGGCCGTGTAGGTATTGTGTAGGTACTGTCTGAAGCAACCATGGCCTGTAAGGACCTGGGTTAGGTGGAAAGTGATTTCCCCATGGCACCTCTTGACCCACGTACCTATCTCCGGTATCAACTTATGTGTCCATCTACCCTTAGTGGAACTGTTCCACGCACGCTGCCATTTGAACATTGAGGCCAACCTGACAGTCCTACGGATGCCTCCCGTGCCGCGCATTTCGAAGCACTCTATGTCTTCACCGATAATGATGTCAATAGGCATCATACCGGTGATGACGCAAAGTTCATCGTGCGACACGGTACGGTACGCGCTCTCAACTCTTGGGCACATGAGCCTATACGTACTATCTAACTTCGTTCTGTAGCAGTTAATACGCAGGGCCGTGCCCCAGGCTGGCCCCCCTACCTCAGTATGGGGAGAGCAACACTAACCAGAAGCTTGCGCTTGCTGTCATAAACCGCAAAGCTATTGGACATCATCCGGGACAAGCATCTAAACCTGTGGAGGCACGCTTGCAGGCGTAATTGACGTGGCTACCAAAGGTGAGCCTATCGTCGATCATTACCCCCAAGAGTTTGATGGAACATTCAGAGTTGACCACCCAGTTGTCTGCCCTTATCACCGCTTGTTGCTCCGACTTTCGGTTGTTAACAACAACCACATCAGTCTTGTGGTGAGCCAGTTCTAATTTCCTGGAACTCATCCACTCCTCCACAATTGCGATCCAGTGGGCTGCAGTCAACTCCACCTCTTCGATCGATTCGCCGTAGACCTCCAGTGTAATATCGTCAGTGAAACCGACGATTACCACGCCCACCGGGAACTTCAACCTCAAGACACCGTCGTACATGACGTTCCATAACACCGGACTCAGTATAGAACCTTGCGGAACCCCTGAGGTTATGTCAACGCACTTCCGACCCGCCTCCGTGTCGTACACCTATACTCGATTCTGGAAGTAGCTTCCGAGAATCTTGTACAGGTACTCGGGAATTCCAAGACGCAGGAGCGCATCTGCGATAGCTGCCCAACTGGCACTATTGAATGCATTCCTCACGTCGAGAGTCACTACTGCACAATAGCGAACTCCCCTCTTCTTACGCTGGATAGCTATCTCCGCGGATTTGGTAACCGACAAGATAGTGTCTACGGTCGACTTACCCTTTCGGAAGCCAAATTGGTTACTCGATAGACCATCCGCACCCTTCGTGCGTATAAACAACCTGTTGAGGATGATCTTCTCGAGCACCTTCCTCGCCGTATCAAGCAGGAATATTGGTCTATATGCCGATGGATCCCCCGGTGGTTTTCTCGCCTTTGGCAATAGGACCAAGCTCTGCCTTTTCCATGCTTCAGGTGATTATTTTGTACGTGTTTTACGCACACACATTCATCCTCTCAATTCGTTAAACTGAGTCAATTAGTTTATAACACTGTAAGTCCCATAACTCCTATAAAAAGTTCGTCATAGGGGCGAACAAATAGACTTTACGTACACTTAGTGTTCAAGAATGAACGCTTATAAAAAATCCTTGCAGACCTATTCCGATAATCCAATAAAATTGATGAACAAAAGATACTCAGAGCAGTTATCGTTTTGATTTTAATTATGTCACTAATCATTACCTACAATTGAAGTCGTAACTGGTTTCCACTCATTCACGGGAAGTGGAAAATAACTAATGTTCAAATCTATTTTCATAAGTACACAACAGCTTATCATGTTTTCAATAAACGTTGATGACAGGCACAAAACAAGTTCTCAAAAATGCCCAGGTGTAAATATCAATGACTTTCACTTCTATACTGGTTCTATCAAATCTATCAGCCGCCGAAATTAATCAAAGTAACATTAGATTATTTCTACTCACTATACATTTTACTAAACTTATACGTCAAGCTCGTTTGTTAAACTCACGTGCACTTGCTACAGTGTACTTTGGTATGAAAATGATACATATATGAAACATTTTGGAACTGTGAATCAGAGCATTGATGAATAAACAAAGATAAAGATTGTTGAATAACGATTATTTGAAATCAAGTGTTGAACTTTATTCTAATTAAGAAAAACACTTAAATAATGCATTAAAATTTAATCAGAAATTCAAGGCTTTTGATTGTGGAATGTATTTTTGTCCAAATGTCATTCAATTAGTTGGTCGGGTTCTGCGAAACCGCACCAAGCGCCTTCAAGACTGACTTGTAATATTTTGTCTGTAAGCGGAGCGGCAACTAATTCATATCAGTTAAGCTGTACATTTGTTTTCGAATATCCTCATGCTAATGAAATTAAGGTTCAAAAAGGTCTCTATATTTTAATTTTCTTGCCCACAGATACATTCAATCTATTCTTTAAGCATCCTATGAAGTTGAAACAGTGACCCATTCTCACCCCCGATGAGGTAAGCTATCGTTACGATTGTTACGCTACCACAGAGCTATGTATAATGCTATCATTGGTCAAATAGGTCCTTTCTAGCCGAAAAGGCGAACAATAGTGCTAATGGTAACCGAGGAAAACTGTGGTCTAGCAATCATATATTTCTAGTCAAAGTTCATAATAAGGCAATTTATAATAATAGCTAATAATTTATTCAGATTCAGATTAGAGCTTTGTCTCGTGTTAAAGTAGAGAATGAAAATTGTATGTTGAGCATTGGCATCAAGATACTCCAACATATAACAAATGACGTAATCTGAATAAGGTAATGCAAATTTATTTTTGTTTGCCCCTAAATTTTTATAAACTGAAGGTTACATAGAATGTTTATTTTATTCAATAATTTTATTTTGTTTTCTTTATTAGCAAGATTTTCAGCCTTTATTAAAGTCTTCAACGTTATATTAAATAAATTAAATTATTAACTAATAAGAATTATTGATAATCAATTCGCACTAATCGTTCTCTTTCAAAATTATAAAATCGTTTATCATATGACTCAACTTTAATATAACCTTTAATCAAAAATTTAATAAATTAATCGCAACGACTAATCATTAACGCTCGGCGTGCATTTAATTGGGGTACCCGTAGAACATCTGCAGTTTGTTCTAATAAAGGATTAAAAACCGCAACGACAGCCAGCGATTATTATTCGATTCTATCTGTCGCATCGTCCATAGCAGCAGTGGAAAACCAATGTAATTCCACGATAAGCCGGATTAATATGTGGCCATCAAACAACGGCGATGCTAGGCTCAATGTGATAGAGGTATACCCTGCTGCTAGGAATAATACCCCAGTCTTTCATAGTTTCATATAAGCTTGTATTCATATGATAATATATTCATCACATCCTGCTGGCCTTATCATATTACAGGAGCGGTCAACTCCAAATAAAGCTCTTACTTTGGGAATTGTTTTCTATGTTCGTCAGAATATGAAAATAAGAATCTTATACATAAATCATCATCCAAACGTTGGAAGGCATTAGAAATGGCAATAATAGTCACGTTATTTACATTCATTCTATCATAAGGGAAATATATCCAATGAGTACGGACAAAAACATCGAATGGCTGGTGTTGTTGAAAATCCAAAATACGGTAACAAGGGCTTTTTACAATTAGTTCAATAGGCTAAGTGGTTCACACTAATTTTACTCGCAAACGTATTCATTTAAATAAAGTGATTGAAAAAAATGTATTTCACTTAAATAAATAAGATGAAAGGTGAACCGATTCCTTGTTTCCATAAGGTACACTGGCGGAAGTATATTCAGACGCGGATAGGGTAAATTTCGACTCAATAAATTGTAATTGTACATACATATTTCACAGTTTTCAAACAAACTATAATATTGTAGGAAAATATACTTCTATGTTCACACCACAAAATCTGTGTCTATCATACAATGTTAGTGCCTAAACTGTCATTTTAGGTTTCATTAGAAGTTAGTTATTGAACTCATAAAATTAATTTTTTTTGTCCGAATTGCCCCATTTTTCGGTAAATTTGATTCACAGCTGACCAGTTTGTTTGGTTTATTGGACTATAGGCTGTTAGCCCGTTACCCTGCTTAAATATTATACACAAAATTAACGTTACACATACAGTTGTCCTCTTAAATATAATCTTAACTTATTGCGAATCACTTCTGTTGTCATAGTTGTGGAAATAACATCCTGTAGTCTGTTGAAATCGTTCATGAACCTACTAGTTGACTCATGCTGCGTGTAGTTCCTCGATCTGAATGGAGGATCAAAGACTCTCCGACGACGAACAGTAAAATATAATTGAACTAATCGCCATTATTTTATATTTGTTTATATCACACAAGCACTTCAAGTTTATTCCGCACACTACGAACGAAGAGGATATGTTCTTGGTAGCACAAATTGTCTGTCCCTTTAGGCGTTTAATTTAACAGCTGTAATTCTCAATATCTTTTTTCCTTCTTGTAATTTCAGTGGTTTTTGGACTAATATTTATAAAATAATTTGCATACAACATGTAGGAAACGCCTGGTCAATGCCCCTTTCGCTGTTAGTGTCTTTCTGGTGTATCAGAATAAAAAAAAGCATGTGTGGAAGGTGAAAATAGCACTGATGTGTGAGTAAGTCCCTTGTATCGCCAACCCAGCACACTTGCTTAATAATTGCCAAGCTACCACACGAAAGGATACTGGACCAGTCGACCAGTGAAGGTAATACAGAGTAAATTCCCTTGGGCTCCGCCCATCATTTCCCCAGGAACTGCCTCCCAGCATTACTTCTGGGGGATAGGCAGTACTTAATGTACTCGCTTATTCACGATCACATAGGCACAACCGATAATGCCGCAACAGCAGTCGAAGCCCACTTGCTGCCGAAGATAAGCTTGTTGTATATTACAACCCCAAGGAGCTTCAAACTCCGTTTTGATGGGATCGCGACTTCACCGACATAAATCTCTGCATGTTGAACCGACTTGCGGCTGTCGACGATAACCACCTCCGTCTTATGTTGAGCGAGCCCCAGGCCCGCGCTAATCAATCAGCCACCGTGCTTATCGCGTATGCTGCGGCCAGTTTTACCTCGGGAATTGACTCCCCGTAGACCTCCAAGACTACGTCGCGTCATCGGCGAAACGAACGATATTAAGACCAGGACTGCCCATGATCACATAGTTGACGTATAAGCCAAAATTACTAAAACACACTGTTTGGCGTATATGGATTCTTCGTACGGTTATGCATATGCTCCATGAAAAAATATTCATGTTTTGTTCGGAAACATTCGAGTTATGGCGATAATTGTTTTTGGAAAAATGGTCATTTGATCGCATAAGTTGACGTACCGTCAACTGGGAAGATGATCATTGAGGTGAAGATGATCATTTGATTTGTCAGTCAAAAGTGCCAAATCTTTTGTGAAACGTAGTCAACAATATTCTCCGTTCAAGTAATGTTACCGCTAGGTAGAAATCGAGTTTTCGATTATAATCATGAAAATGTATTTTGTGGAAGAAAGAGAGATAGTCAAATGACGCTATTTTCGTTTCAAATATTGACTTCGTAGACTCTTTACGTAGTAAATTCAACATTCATACAAATAACCTAGTGTATTTTGACTACTAGGTCATATGATTTTAGTAGAGCGTCTTGATCAACTTCACCCCAAACCAGATTACTCAAAAAGTGTGATAATTTAATTTATTTTAAATGCGAACGCATTTCAGAAAACTAAAGTTGTTGATTATTGTAACGTATAACAGTACATGTTTTGAAAATATTTGTTTCGATTTAAAATGTAAACACATTGTTATTGCATGTTTGTCTTAAAATGATCATCTTCCCCCAGTTGACGGTACCTCCATTACTGCTGCAATATGGAGCAAAACCTGTCTCATATTTTTCGACTTTCACAATGCACTAATTAAGCACAACAGGTTTTCGTTTTACTTTGTCGTATTTCAGGCCTACTTTATGATTTGGGCGTAACTGATTTTGTAATCAAAAATTAATATGCAAGTTCCTTCTAAAGCAAGCATTTCTTGAAATCCACGGCATAATCGACAAAATAGGGTTTCATCCATCGAGTGTAGCTCTGGAGATAGACGTTTACATTCTTTAAATCAATAGAATAATGTTTGTTTGCTAAATATTGTCGCCAAAAGTTTTGATTTAAGACAACTGCAATCATTCAAAGGAAGTATAATATAAAAGAAGAATAAAAATCAATTAATTGTGTAACGCAATGATTAGCCATTTGTGTCACATTTTTTAGAAGCATATCAAACATGGAAATCACACTTATCTAAATCCCCATTCCTCCTCTAAAGTGTAGTAATTTAGGTATTTAAAGTGCATATCAGAAAAAATCTAGCTTCATTTTTTTGCGTGACAGGAGAGGTCTGCCACTGAGGCCTTAACTACAAGAATTAGTGCGTGTTAAATGGCTTTTATTTGTACCTAAGCTTGATAATATTGGTATGTATATTTCGAGCACATTTACAGGAAGGATCCTAATATATTCCACGGCTGTTATTTTACTTTTTACAATGAAATGCAATTCTTATTCATGTTTTTATTACCTTACCGGACAGAACTGAATTATAAACATGATATGGACTTTGATGTAAGATTCAAAGAGCAGGCAAAAATATCAACAACAAAAATGCATCAAGTGTTCTTTAACTATCAAGATGTGTTATGGATAAAACAAACTAATAGCTCGAGATATTAATCACTTCTTCGAAAACCATTAACTGATAACCTCAAGATATTTCAGAGCAAATTTGGATATTGTCGTCTAATATTTTGTGCTTTTATATCCTACATACAAATCAGGCCCATATCTCATTTTGCACAACACGATAGATTTACTTCTAATCCTCGTCTACTAGGTATTTAAAAAAGATTGGAACCATTTTTGCTTAAAATTTGATTGGAACGAGGGCTTGGCCAATACATGAAAAAGATAACTGCTTGCACACTTGTTACAGAACTATTCTAATGCTGTAATAGTGCAAAATCCCTACGGTACTGATTAAATTCTTTTCTTTGCAACACGAACTCTTCCACACATAATTTATCTTTACCACATAATTTTAATTTTCACGGAAAGAGCTATCCGAAAAAACCTTTCCCGGAAACAAACATTTCACAAATCGTTTGTTTGAACGCATAAATTCGTAGCATATTTTGACCACTTCAATCAAAGGAATAATAATTAATTCCTGGCCTTAAAATAACTACTAATATTGTCCATTTAGACAGATTAGTTCATGTATTTTGTTGATTGATATGATGATTCGAAAATTAATAAAATGCGTTTTCCCAACATCGATGGTGCTGGTTGTTACGTCAACTATGAAATCATGGGCAGAGGAGGAGACTTTAGCTTCAGAATCCAGTCGTACATTAGGTTCCATAATACCGGGCCCAGTATTGAACCTTGCGGAACTCCTGCAATAATAGGAACGCTATCTCGGCGGTCTTTACCACCGAGTTAATAGCGTGCAACGTCGACTAACCGTTGCGAAAACCGAGCTGATTGCTTGACCTGCCGTCCCTACCCTCTGAGTACGGGGACAGCCTGTTAAGGATGATCCTCTCTAGCAATTTGCCCGTCGTGTCTATAAGACAGATTGGCTTCATAAGTCGGTCGTTTGCATCATTTGGAGTGTACAGGATTCATAAACAAACAAAACAATGTCATCTGCATGTCATTTGATTAATTTCTCTAATAAAAAATACCAATAGAATTTCAATAGAAACTATTGTAACAGTACGATGAGATTAATTGTAATAAAGGTAAATTCTATCGTGGCTAACATTAAAGAATAGTTCAATCAAATATTTTTCTCCACCGGCCTATGTTAAATGGCAGTTTTACAATAGAAAATAAACTGCATCTCAACAATAAGAAAAGTCGATTTTTCTCGAACAAAATTTTGCTATTACAATTAAATTTATTGTTATTTTATTGCCAACATTTTACTAGTACCAAATATTTTTCTCGAAAAAGTTTCCACTTTCGAGAAAATCTGCATTAGATGTCTTTCCCCATACAAATTTCTGGCCCCACGGGAACCTGTTCCAGAATGACCGTTCCGGTTGATATCCATCCTATGGTCCCAACAACATGAAAAATATGTTTCCTAAACAATTCCAAGAATTTTGATACCCATATTTCCAGGGTTTCTTCTAAATGATTTTGTATACGGAACCTATTCCGGGATGTCCGTTCCGAGAGCAAATGATCAGGTGGTCCTCATACGTTCTGAAGTCATAATCCTCGAATTTTCTACGAAACTGGTAACTCAGGATACAAGACATCATCATTTGGTTTCTAAAACATCAGCATATCCATTTTTGAGACATGGTCTAGCAAATCAGGAATCCCGGTCCACGGGTGAACCGAATCGGTTCAACATGGCATAGGGCATAATAGTCGGGTAGAGGACGAATTTCTGAATCCATACCTAACAGAATCGTCCAAATCGGTTTAAAACTGACGACGTTATGATCATACCAAAAACGTGGGTACCCGGGTACCCTGTCGGCACCTTACGGGGTAAAATATTCAGAAGCCCTCCCAAGACCCCTTACTGGATTTTCATTTTGATATCACCCAAATCTAAATTTTGCCGAGTTTGAAGATGTCACGGAGTTTCAAGTTCCTGCGATGCTTAGAACCTTAAAAAAACACTTTAAAATGAAAAAGGTACCCGGGTACCCTGTCGGTAACATATGGGCTAACTTCGTATTGCTGTTTGTAAATATACGTATTTAAGCGCTTGTACGCTGGCACCTAAGCATAAGATTTTAAAATCCCTCTATTTACTTCCACTTTATATGTTAAACTTGTTTGTATCAACAAACACGTATCTTAGTTTTCATAAGACGAGTTTGTACAATCCCTTTTATTCCACACTTATTTAGTTTCAGATATATTTCGACCTCAACAGAAAGGTCGTCTTACTGTTGAGGTCGAAATACGTATCTGTCATACGTACAACATGTATATAACATGTAAATACTCATCCTACTTGGTTGACATGTATACAAAAATACATTTGAGAGAGTTAGTTCTGAAAATGTATTGCGAGAGATCGCTGGTACCTGGTGCTGGGAATTTGGTTTCATCAGTACGCATGTGCGGTGGACGACGGAGGTCCTTCGTAGCTTAGTAGGAAAGCACATGTCATGAACTGGGGTCTGGGATCAAACCCACCGAAGGGCGGTTACCCTCAATACCTTTTCTAACTAAATCTATCACATGTTGTACATATGCATAATCAGTTTCAGACATAGTAATTAATTTCCACACCGGTGGCAATACCCGCATATAGGCAACTAACTCTTGAATGTGCTGAGTCGATTAGTTTATAACCCTGTAAATCCCATTTTCCTATGAAAAGTTCATCTTTGGGGCGAACATATATATTTTACGTACACTTAGTGTTAGAAGGCAAACCAGCCCTCCACTAGCCACTCCATTACAAGAATTCCTTGGAGATCTATTCCGTTAATCCAATTAAATTATTCATAAAAAGACTTTCAGTGCAATTACCGTTTTGATTTTAATTATACGTCTCTACTCATCACAATTGAGGGTCAAGTTGAGGAAAAGTGGAAAAACAACTCCTGTTTTTCAAATCTATTTCCATAAATTTCCAGTGACCAAAATGATATGAATTACCGCACAGTTGGTGCAAAATTGTCTGTTTTTGATATTCCATAATGATTGATTACTTTTAAATCATTTAAACTGGTTTTACAATAATATAAACTTGAACTATCGAATATCCTTTTCCACTTCCCCCAGTGTACCTTATACCAAACGCCAAAGTAATTTGATTTTTATGCCACGCTGGTATCAATTTATTATTATTTACCTATAGAAAAAGTTTATGCACTTTTTCGAGGTTTCTTACGTTCGCAACATATTTGCAACCACTTCTAGACGACAATACTAACATTCATATACACTGCCAATAAATATTTGACTGATCTAATAGCTCTAGGTTTTTTAGCAGGTGATTTTCAAAAAAAAAGGCGCAAAAAAAAAATGGTCAATTTGTGCAAAGCAATTTTTGTTTTGACCCAAAATAGAAGCTAAATAGTTTTTAAATTTGAGGTTAAATGTTCAGAAAAATAACATCACGTTCATTAAATGGTTCTCATCCATAGGATGCACCAAAATTTTCATGGAAAATTACATGCATTTCAATTTTTCGACTATTTTTAGTGTGCTTATAATTTCTGGAACAGTCTATACCAAAGAAAACAATGACGTTATACAACAAACAATAAAGTCAAAATAATCCAACTTCAAGAAAAGAAGTATAGAAAAAAGTAAAGTGAAGGTAAACTTTAGTGGAAATAATACTGGTCCAAGTGACGTTGAGTACACTGCTCGCCTGAGATGACTGAAATGGCTTGAGGCAGGAGATTTACCCCAATTGTCGCAGTCAAACCTCCTGTTCCTCTGGTCAAAAAATTCAGAGCGAAAATGTTCCAAATATCCGACGTAGATCCAAGCGTACAGAACGCCGGAAAATAAATCTACCAGAATCAGAACGCTGAAAATGAGCTTAAGAGCTTTTAAATGGGTGACATCAGCATTTTCGTTTTTGCATTGCTGTAGTAAAAGACCAGAGAATGTATGGCTGTGCAGGTGAGGCGACAGTAATGGAATTGGGGAAGTGCGAGCATTTTCCCTCCCCAGGTGACCTTGTTGTAGGTTGATGTTGAGGAACTTAGAATCCGGTTTGAGGTTCCGGCTGCCGATCACTGGGGAGTATGACTTACATCCTTGGGAAAGCGAAGCTGCCCGAAAGCCTCGTGTTGTGAGAACGTACTCCAAAATTAACTTCGGATTCCCATGAAGTAGTGTATGTTAACATAGTTTTATGGGCTCTTTTCTAAATTCAAACCATCAGGAATTAATCAGTTGTCGAGTTAAGTACGAGACACTGAACCTTACAGTTGAGGTCGAAATACGTATATGTAAAAGTATACGAGGTGGTGGAATTAAATGGAATTGTACTAAACTCGGCTTATGACAGGGACTATATTAACTTTTTGACCACTTCAACCTGAACCATACGATTTCCTTACCTATGTATTGCCACTGTAGCTAATTTTAAATACATTTAAAATATTGATAAAAATTCAATTTTGTTATGCATGTAGATTACAATACAAAAGAATATTGAAATTCAGAGAACAAACTATTTCTAAATGGGAGGAGCAAAAAAAGGGTTGTGTGGTACAAAGTGTGCACAACGTACAAACAATATATGCCGCGAGCTCTACAAGCAAAATAAATAAACTCAACAAAATTTGACTAATACACTTCCAACTCTGCTTCTGTACTATCTCTAACATTATTCATCTAATCTTAAGGTGTATGGCCCTCCTTAGCGTGCGGTAAGAGATGGCTACAAAGCAAGACCATGCTGAGGGTTTTCGGTTTGAAATTGTCTCGACATCCCTAAGAAAGTATCATCGTGTTAGCACATGGTATAAGAAGCAAAAAGGTAAATTGGCTTAGAAACCTTGTAATTAATAATGAAAGTGCTTAATGAACACTAAGCTGCGATGCGGCAATGCCCCAGTGGGGATGTAATGCCAATGAAGAAGAAGAAGAAGAAGGTGTAAGGTCAATTATGCGACTTTCCACATGTAGATGTACCAAGCAATCAGTGTGAGCTCCCTACGGAATATGTTTTAGTCAGTGAACAGTTGATTGAGTCAAATCTGTGATCCGCATTGCGGACATTGCTACTCAATCTAAATTGAAGAACAACTGCACCAAGCTGTGGTACCCAAAACGACAATGATGCACTCAGAAGTGAGTAATACGTAACCGAACGAAGCATACCGAT